>NC_092347.1:5518418-5832862 GCF_963676685.1 Mytilus edulis
AATTGTTCAGTCAAAATGTGAAATTGCAAGGTGATAAAATAAAATATACTTACAATCCTATAAGACTTTAACTCCACTTTAATGATGTTGTGACAAAATTAGTTTATCAGTTTGTATAGTTATATTATAGTCATTTCCATGCTGAAGAGGAACTGTTTATTTTGAATTGCTATAAAATTGTCCAAACTAAGCTTTCATATAGTTTTTCTTTCTAAAAGTATTCTATATTTATAAGAATCAGATATCATTTTAAATAAAACATCATATATTCAGTAAAATATGTGTGAAATAACAATATGCAATTGATAAGTTTTCAGGGGAGATAACCTAGAAAATTATTCTTTTGAATAAAGACTTTTTGAAAGAAAAGTTATTATCTCCCCCATGGAAACTTCCTACAAACATATATTGCAATTTTACACATATTTTACTGAATATGAAATGTTTTAATTCACATAATGTCTAATTCTTATAAATATAGAATACTTTTACCGTAGAAAGAAAAACTATATGAAAGCTTAGTTTGGACAATTTAATAGCAATTCAAAATAAACAGTTCCCTTTCAGCATGGAAATGAATATAATATAACTATACAAACTGATAAACTAATATTGTCACAACATCATTAAAGTAAAATCTGATATAGATACTAGCTATCGATCTGACCATTCTCCTGTTTCTCTCAGTTTAAAATTTTATAACCAAGAAAGGGGGAGGGGTACTTGGAAATTCAATAATAGCTTACTACATGATACTTATTATGTGGCTGAGATTAAAAAGTGTATATCAGACACTGTTAATCAATATAACCTATCAAATACAAATACTGGGGAAGAAACAGAATTATCTGTAAACCCCCATATATTTTGGGAGTTATTAAAATGTACAATAAGAGGGAAAACTATCTCTTATACTTCATATCTAAAAAAAAAAGTCAAAGGGAAGAATCTGAACTTGAACAACAATTAAACATTTCACAAAATAGATATGCCCTACACCCAGACCAGGAACTAAAAACTGAAATTCAAAACATAGAGGAGAGCCTAAAAACATTAAGAGAAAAAAAAATAAATGGAATAATTGCAAGAGCAAAAGCAAAATGGGAAGCAGAAGGGGAAAAATGTACAAACTACTTTTGCAATTTAGAAAAAAGACATTATAATGAAAAAATTATTCCTAAAGTTATCAACGAAAATGGAGAGGAAATCTCTGATCAATTCAAAATATTGGAAGAACAGAGAAAATTTTATCAAAATTTATACTCATCTAAAAATGCATTTTGTAAAACGGAACATGAAAATATATTTTTCAATAAAAATAACTCTTTTCTCAATTGTTTATCGGAAGAACAAATGTTAGAAGCTGAGGGAAAATTATCAACTCAAGAATGTCTGAATGCCTTAAAAAACATGAAAAACAATAAATCACCAGGGGTAGATGGGTATACAGCAGAGTTTTATAAATTTTTCTGGAATGACCTTAAGTTATATTTACTTAATTCCTTTAATTATAGCTTTGAAGAAGGCTCTTTATCAATTTCGCAAAGACAAGGCATTGTTACATGCATCCCAAAAGAAGGGAAATCTAAGTTTTATTTAAAAAACTGGCGACCTATCACCCTTTTAAATGTTGATATGAAAATATGTTCTGCATCCATCGCAAATAGAATTAAACCTTTGCTCAAACATATTATTAGTGAAACACAGTTAGGATTTATTAAAGGTAGATACATCGGGGAATGTACAAGACTTATTTTTGACTTAATAGAAAGAACTGAAGAAGAAAATATACCTGGACTTCTACTTCTTTTAGACTTTGAAAAAGCATTTGATACTCTTGAATGGTCATTCATAAATAAAGCACTTGAATTCTTAGGTTTTGGTCCTGATTTCTGTAATTGGGTAAAATCTTTATATTTTAATCTCAAGGTGGAATCATAAATAATGGTCATTGCTCTAGTTTCTTTAATATAGAAAGAGGGGTTCGTCAAGGGGATCCTTTATCCCCTTATCTTTTTATACTGGCTTTGGAACTTATGAGTGCAGCAATGAAAAATAACCCAGATATTAATGGTATTAAGATAGATAACTCTGAATATTTGCTTAGTCAGTATGCAGATGACTCAACCTTAACTTTGGATGATGATGAAAAATCGTTAGAACAATCTCTATATATTTTAGAAAAATTCTCTGAGTGTTCTGGTTTACGAGCAAACTTAGAAAAAACTGAAGCCATTTGGATTGGGTCAAAAGCGCATTCAAAAGAAATATTTCACCAAGGAGAAAGATTAAACTGGAATCAGACAGGGAAATTTAAACTCTTAGTATAAACTATGATCTATTTGCTGTCGACAAGACTGCCTATAATTTCAAAGAGAAAATTGAAAAGATAAACTCATTATTAAATACTTGGATTTACCAAGATCTTACATACCTAGGAAAAATAACAGTCATAAAGTCTTTAGCATTGCCAATTCTCATTCAGTCATTAACAATATTGCCAAATCCCTCTTTTGAAAATTTTAAGAAAATTGAAAATATTTTTTTTAAGTTTCTATGGAATGGCAAACCAGATAAAATCAAAAGAAATGTACTAATTGGATCATATGATACTGGAGGACTAAAGATGCCTCATATTGAATCCTTCTGTTATTCATTAAAAATGACATGGATCTATAAATTATTAGACCCTTTCAATCTTTCTCCTTGGAAAATTCTTTTTAATGATAAGTATAGAAAATATGGGGCAGATAAAATATGGATGATGAATAAGGATAGTATTGAACAAATTTCAATATATTTTAATATATTTTGGAAGGACATCCTTCTAAATTGGGCTAAACTGAGGAATGCTTCCCATGACCATAATGATTTAATGGGCCAACCTATTTGGTTTAATAAACTTTTAAAAATTGATAATAAAACTATTTTTTATGAAAAATGGTGTGAGGCAGGAATATTTTTTGTCAATGATTTACTGAATGAGAACAATGAATTTCTCTCTTTTAATCAATTTAAAGAAACATATGATATCGATACAAATTTTCTTCAATTCTATGGTATATATCATATGATCCCAAGTAGTTGGAAGGACCAGATCAAAAACTGTGAAAAGAAAATCAACATTACTTGCGATAATTTAGACTTTTTGAAAACAAATCAGAAATCATGCCCATATTTTTATAAATTATTTTTGGCTACTTATCATAAAAACCCCACAAAATCACAAAATAAATGGAAAGAAATTTTGCATATGGAAATAGCTCACTGGGATCTTTTCTATATGCATCCTTTCAAGTGTTCTTTGAGTAATAAAATGATAATTTTTCAATACAAAATTCTGCAAAGAACTTTAAGCACAAATAATCTGCTATATAAGTGTAAACTTAAAGAAACACAACTATGCAGTTTTTGCAATGAGACAAAAGAAACAATAGAACATATTTTTTGGGAATGTTACATTGTCAAAAACTTTTGGTTTCAACTAGTTGATACACTACATTCAAATTGCAATTATGAGCTTCTGATATCAAAACAAAACATTCTCTTGGGATCAGATATTATAGATATCTCAGGAAATTTTTTCACTGTTCTCATGAAGTACTATATTTATTCTTGTAGATTGAACTCACTGTTACCTTGTGGTAAGATTGCACTAAAGAAATTGAAAAATTATTACATTGTTGAAAAACTATCTTCCACTTTTCACAGTTCTCCTGCAATAGGTGAAAAAATAGAAAAAAAATGGGAACCATTTCAACAACTAATTTTATGATACAAGAAAGATAACTCATACTTAACTGAAAATAAATGTGTAACACAACTTGATGCACATCACAATTGGACAGTGGTTAGTGTGCATCAAATAGATATTATATATATGTATGTATGGAAGAATTAAATATGTGTTACTATGTTATGATAATATGAGTTGAAATACTGGTTGGTTTTTGTTTTTTGTTATATTGTTAGAGTATGCCACTATATATATTATGATATGAGTACATGTATGAATAGAATGATTAGATTGCATAAATAATAATTATAATCGTTTAATACCAATTTAATCATTTATGAATATAAGTCAATGATTTTTGATATTTATTTTATTTTATTTATTTTTTGTTTGTTTGTTTTTTGTACTTTTTGTTTTTGTATTGTTCTTTTTTTTGTTTGTTTTTAGTTTAGTTTTTTGTATTTTTGTATTTTTTTTTTTTGGGGGGGGGGGGGGTTTATTTGGTATAGGGAGGGGGATGTTTATAAGCACTGACACTGACAGGTCAAAATGAATAAACTTGTATTGTATTCCTCTTTATAAAAAAAAAATGCATATAGATATTGTATGAGATGAAGAAATACCAAATAAAGAATTATAAAAAAAAACATCATTAAAGTAGAGTTAAAGTCTTATAGGATTGTAAGTATGTTTTATTTTATCACCTTGCACTTTCATGACTTGGCTGTGGTTTTCTACAGCAGTTGGTTCAAATTTCTGACCAGTTGAACAATTTGATTTTATAAAACAAATTGCAATTTGGTCAAAATTTTGAATGAGTTGCAATTGGTGGATAGCAACACTAACAGTCAAGTCACTGTAACGGATTACTTATATTCTATGGAACTATAAATAAGAGCTTCCTGAAATTTGTTATTAGACTTTGATCAATGTGTTTTCAGATTCATTGTTTAACAACAAGACCAACATCCCAAATCTCCTTTCAGATCTAACACTAATCTGCATCTTACTCAAGCAAATTTTCAAATAACATATTGCATCTTTGTCATATAAATATTTAAACTCTGTGCACAGGTTTTGTAAAACTCTATCAAACCTCTTTTTGAGATATTCTGCTCTAACAAGGGTTGAGATTAAAATTTAAGCACCTGAATTTCATAACAAAACAATATGCTTTAGGAATGTAATAGTTTATTACTTTTCAATAAATACATAGTATGTAAGTAAAATAAGGACGGCATGTAAATATTAAATCAATTAAATCACAAATATCACAGAAAAATGTATACATGTCCAACTGCTTTTTCATAAACTTAATTGGTTAACACTGTTGACAAAGATAACCTCCAATTCTCTTAAGATATACTGAGATGTTTCTGAATCTTGCTTGTTAAGTTTGATAAACTGCATAATAAAGTTCTTTTCCAATGAAGATAAACCTCTAGTTTGTTTTGTAAATATTATAATGATTTCCAAAAAGCAGTCATAACAAAGTGATCAAATTCAAATTGTGTTTTCTCTCCCTATTCCATATAATGTCACTGCTAGTGTTCCACTTGAACTAATGCTGGGAATGTCCTCATTCTTAACCTCTCCACTTCAGCACGTAGAACAGCTACTTCCTGTGCCTGAGCTTTGGCTAAGTCCACTAGTTTCCTTCTTTGTACTATCTCCATGTATCTCTTGTCTTTTCCTGCATCAGATCGTCTGTCAGCTACAAACATAGAAATACAACTAAGGAAAAATTCAAATAATCTTATTTTGTAAATATAATATTTCATTAACCAACTTAAAGTCATATGAAACTTCAAGTTAAGACAAGAGTGCACACACTATAATGTCTCGCCTTCTTTACTAATCATTGATATTATGTTGATAGTCCTAAATATAAAGCTTTATTACAACTGTCACATAAACTTAACATTCCTTAACCAAGAAAACTAAACATTGACCAATGAACCATGAAAATGAGATCAAGGTCAGATGAACCATGCCAGCTAGACATTTACACCTTACAATCATTCCATACACCAAATATAGTAGACCTATTTCATACAGTATAAGAAAAACAGACCAAACCACAAATACCTTAACACTGAGCAATGAACTGTAAAAATGAGGTCAAAGTCGAATTAAACCTGTGCGACTGACATATAGATCATAAAATATTTCCATACACCAAATATAGTAGACCTTTTGCATATAGTATAAGAAAAAAAGACAACAACTCAAAAACTTAACTATAACCACTGAACCATGAAAATGAGGTCAAGGTCAGATGACACCTGCCAGTTGGACATGTACACCTTCCAGTCCTTCCATACACCGAATATACTAGACCTATTGCTTATAGTATCCGAGATATGGACTTGACCACCAAAACTTAACCTTGTTCATTGATCCATGAAATGAGGTCAAGGTCAAGTGAAAACTGTCTGACAGACATGAGGACCTTTCAAGGTACGCACATATCAAATATAGTTATCCTATTACTTATAATAAGAGAGAATTCAACATTACAAAAAATCTGAACTTTTTTTTCAAGTGGTCACTGAACCCTGAAAATGAGGTCAAGGACATTGGACATGTGATTGATGAAAACTTTGTAACTTGAGGCATCTATATTCAATGTATGAAGCATCGTAGTCTTCCACCTTCTAAAATATAAAGCTTTTAAGAAGTTAGCAAACAGCACCGTAGCCGGATCACTATCCCTATGTTAAGCTTCTGCGACAAAAGTCGCAGGCTCGACAAAAAAAAGATGCATATGTTTTTTATAACTAACTGGATAATTTTCATTATAAAACTTATGTTCATTTACTTTTTTTTGAAGAAAATTCTTTAATTTGTCCACATTTAGAAGAAGTTTCCTTTTTTCAATTGCTTGCCTCCAGGAAGCAATTTTGCCGAAATATTTTCCGTATGCAAGGAACCTTAGCGTAATCCTTCTTGAAAAATCTGGTTATCGCAGTACACATGGATTTGTCTTTGAAATTAATTATTATCTGATTGTACATATTATACAAGTGCTCAATATCCATGCTTCTTTGTTGATTGTTTACTATAAGGTAACAATCAGTAAACTACAGCTTCAAAGCAGGGCAATTAATAAGCTGCCATATTTGTTAAATCATAACAGACAGAGACCCAAGAAAAATGTAGATTATACGATATTTCTGCGTAAGAAATGATAAAATCGTGCACAGAAGACTAAGTTTATGATATATACAGGAGACAGAAACTTGATTTATTACATAAATATTTATGCTTAATTCTCACCATTAACTTCATCAATAAGCTTTCTCTCATTCACTGTGACATTGCGTTCCATCAAATCAGAATCAATGTTGGTATTATCAGTATCCTTTGCTTTGATTGTCCTGTTATGTTCTCGCAATATTTTCTTTTGATGTGCCAACTTTTTCTCATGATGCTGAAATCAGATAAAATGTTTGTACCACACATAGCATAAATACAAGGAAATTCATAAGAATTTGATATGTCCATAATTTAAAAGAAATATAATAACTTAAATTTGAATATTTGTTCAATCAAATACTACAAATGGTATTCAAATAGTATACACTCGTAGCAAAAAACACTTAATGATTGTTAAGGGGGCTCGCGGGTCTAAATCAAATTTTTTATTTAATATAGGATTTCTCTATATTTTTCTATAAATGAACTTTATCTTATACTAAATAGAAAACTGAAATAAAAAAATGGGGTCACTGTTCATTTACGCTCACAATCTTCCTTCGAAAGAAGCAAACATTTTTGTTAATGTCCTTTTTTTCTGTTGAACTAATAGGAGAAATAGGCATAATATTGAAATAAAAAAAGAACTAAATTACAGAAATCGCTTAAATTTTACAATTATTTAGTTTATGTACAGCTTATTCGATAACACAACAATAAAAAATATAGGTCACCGATGAGTTAAAAAAGATATTTCAATTCTAATGCCAAAGCTTTTTCAATGATATCTACATTTTAAAAGTCACCTGGGGCCAACACGAACTGTTTTTTTGTTGCTGTCTGGTATTAACTTACAACACATATCATCCTATACATGTATTGCTAATTACATTAAATCAAAACTACCTTGAGCTGTGTCATAATTGTTTGTTCAAGTTTGTTGATTTCATCAGCCTTCTTTGCCTCATACTCCGCAACATTGTTTAAGAACTGCAAAACATATTTTCATATTTTAATACATATTTCCTTAGAAATTCATTAAATAATTAAACTTTGTAATAAAAAACAAAAAGCAAGATGTATTTTTTCTTGTCAGTTCTTTCAAACACTGCTTCTGCAGATTAACTGTTAACTTTGTGGATTGTTTAGTCTCCCTAATGAATCCTATAGCTAAGGAAATCAAACTATTTATTTGTCAAACTATGCCAATTAATTAAATAGATAATATCAGGAATATTTCTATTTTATTATTTTTTTTCATGCCATTGAAAATTTGAAATGATATCAGCATATCACGAAAAACTTACAGTAAATCTGTGACAACACACCAGATTTTATTTCAAGGAATTTGGTTTTTCACATTAATTTTGTTATGATTCCTGGATGGAATGAAAATCTAATTATTCTTAAATTTCATGAAAAAATATTCATTCTGACATGACATACAAGGACTATTTACTTTTTAAGCTACTGAATTTTTGGATTTATTTTTAAGAAATAGTTGATGCAAGCTATACTTTATTGTAGTTTTAACATGGGTAGGCATTATATTATCATTTTTGCCCGAGCGATAGTGAATATTTTTTTGCAAACAAATTTTATTGGATTTAGAGCATGGGTTTATTCACAAAGCGAAAGAAGCAAGTCATATTAGAATAAAGATTACACAACTATTCATGGTTGATAACATATATCACAGGAACCAATCTAAAACATCCAAATTATTTAATTTACCAGTTGAATTTCTCTGGTAACTTTCATGAACTGAATATCTTTCATCTTGTTCTGGAAGTCTTCCATTTCCATAAGCATCTTCTTGTGCTCCCTGTCAATTAAAAGACACAAACTATTTAATCAGGCAACAAATATCACATTTTTGCAATTTTAATGACAGAATAAAATGATCAGGTAACTGTTATTGTGGATATTGTCCTTACATAGCGTCATTTACTGTACAATTTCTGTATGTTACACTAGACCAGTCTCAAGAGGATCTATTATAGTTTGAAATGAATGATCCTGTATTAACCTTTTAATTTTTGAAATGAAAAATAACTTATTACCATTCAAGTTGTATAATTCCTTTTCTAAAGTCTTTACTTTCAACCATACTAGAAATTTTATCTTCTCCAAGTTTCTACAATTTAAGAGATACAATGTTATTTATTTTATACAATTTAAGACATAAAAAAATGTTATATCTTTATTTTAAGACAACAACAATGTTATTTCTTAAATACATTTTAAGACAATAACAATGTTATTTCTTTAACAGAATTTAAGACAATAACAATGTTATTTTTTTAATACATTTTAAGACATTTACATTATTATTTCTTTAACACAATTTAAGACAATTACAATGTTATATTTTTAATACATTTTAAGACATTTACATTATTATTTCTTTAACACAATTTAAGACAATAACAATGTTATTTTTTTAATACATTTTAACCCTTTCGCCGACGAGTCCCGGTTTACCGGGATTCACGCTTCAGACAGCTGACGATGAGTCCCGTTTTACCGGGATCGGAATACCTCTTTTATGTTTCCCGCTCAAACAGTGCAAACGTCGGTTATCTTTCTTTGATGGATAACCCGGATGAAAGTGTAAACATGCCGGTTCCGTTTGTTGAAAACCGTGTCAAAATCAGAGAAAATTTACGGAATTTACGAGAATTTGAAATGAGGGAACATTTTTTTTGAAAGAATATGGAAGAATTGAAGCCAAACTAGTTTACTTTTTTGACATAAAATGTCGTTTTATGTACAAAACAGTTGGAATGGACATCGATCAGTGTGAGGAATTTGTACAGCCTCATAAAACTTTTCAAAATTTTGCCGTTTTGGGTTAAAAAATTACGATTTGGGGTGAAAGAGTCGAATTTTGAGAATTTCACCTTGATAATGACGAAAATTTGAAAATTTTGATATTTTATGAAGAAAAAATTGTCAAAACATGAACAAAACTGTGAACATGGTCTTAGTGAATAAAATAAATACACAAATAACTATAAACAAGTTTTTATTGACATTTATTATGAATATTTCCAACTTGAGTAATAGTAGCCAGGGACGCCATCGTCTCAGAGTAGCTTCTGTCTGGGCAGCAATCGGTGAAAGGGTTAAGACATTTACATTATCATTTCTTTAACACAATTTAAGACAATAACAATGTTATTTTTTTAATACATTTTAAGACATTTACATTATTATTTCTTTAACACAATTTAAGACAATTACAATGTTATTGATATTATAAGTCAGCTGCAATATCAGGTGAAAATTATATAGAACTACTACTTTAATTAATAGTTTGATTTTTCAGTGAAAGCTAAATGCTTTTTTTCACAAATATTTATAGAATAACTAATGGAAATAAAATTGAGAAAGGAAATGGTGAATATGTCAAAGCGACAACCACCCGACCATAGAGCAAACAACAGCCGAAGGCAACCAATGGGTCTTCAATGTAGCGAGAATTCCCGCACCCGTAGGTGTCCTTCAGCTGGCCCCTAAAATATGCATAATAGTACAGTGATAATGGACGTCATACTAAACTCCGAATTATACACAAGAAACTAAAATTTAAAATAATTCAAATAAAGAAAACTTTCAAGTGACCGAAACAACATCATTTCACTAATGTGCGTCCATGGCCTTTGAATTTTTAGTGTAGTTGGATTGCTGTCTTTATGACTCAAACTTGTTAATTTGAATGTCTATTTGCTTTAAATGAATCAATGGATTGCATAAGATGAATAATTAATTCCTACCTTGATATTTGTATTAAGTTCTTCAACAACACTACGATGAATTAAAGCACTATTTTTGTAATCTGCTATAAAGGTGCTCGTATCTGTTTCAACTTGACCTTGTTTCAATAACAGCTGAACTTCTAAATTCAAGTTAACTCTTGCTTCATCATTCTTTAATCTGGAAAAGTCAATTGAAAGTTTTAATATTAAACTAGATGAGTCTAATCAAATAAATAAGTCTTTCCACACTACAAACATATGGAATTTAAATTAGAAATATCATTAGTCAGTCACAAAACCTTTATTTTATTCATCTTGAATATTATAAAATATCACTATTGGTTTTTTTTTAATCAAGGACTATAACCAAGCATAAAAAAAGCCAAATAAACAAATCTATCTGTATTGCACATCAACCATTTAGTGTAAAAATGTTTTATTTATTACCCATAGATCTTTAAAAATCATAATTTTCTAACACAGCATGACTCATATGACATTAATCATAATTTCATAAATAACATATGTGGTTCATAATACTTTTATTTAAATGTCAATCTTAAATGTGCTTGATTTACAAAATTAGTAAAAAAAAGTTATTTTCAACAAATTTCCATATTCTTAAATTGCAAAAGCAAATATCTTTACTAATTTATAAACTTTTACGGTTTCTGTAATGTCAGTACTGTTTTATTAGAAAATGGTGTGAATCGTATTCCAGAATAAACACATACTTAGATATTTTCATCTGTAGATCTTCAATCTCATTCTTCAGAATTTCATCTTCATCTTGTCGTTTTCTGTAAAATGCTTCCATTTCTGCAAATACTAACGCTTTTTGTTTTATCTGAAAAATATGATAACAGATTTACTAAAAGTAATATTCTCATTTTCTACTTACAAGTCTCCAAACTAACATTGACAAAAGAATTTGCTTTCTTTTGCCACTTACAACTGTTTCTAATTGTAACTTGTGGGATGTTGGTATAACAGCACAACATAAGAAAAACTGTGAGAAAGGGGAAGGACAGAAAAAACTTGTTTTGGAAGACATAATAGAAGATTATGAATATGACAGATAGATAGATGCCAAAGGCTCCAAAAAAACTTTTAATTGTTTAAACAGTCAGCAATTAACAAAAACATTTTAGGAATATCATATAACTTACAAGGAACTCATTTTCTATTTTGATCCTTCTAAACTTGCAAAGTCTTTCCCAAACAGACAGTTCAACCCCTTCAGGATTATTGACATCTCTGTCCAGATCATTGATGGCAGTCTCTACGTTATTTTTGGCTTGAGCATGTTGTCTGGCAGTGGATGGACGGTCAGCAAATGGATTGGGTAAACCATGATCCCCTGTGGAAGGTGCTGCAGGAGTATCAAATCCTTTCAGACGTGGTATCCTGTACACAAAAAATATTATAAAAACTAGTACATTCTGGAGTTTATTAGTTTTAAATATATCTTTATTCTAATATATTTAGCTTTTTTTTTTATCCTATATTGTTTATAATGAAATGTTTTATTTGGTTTATTGGCTGCATGTATCAACAAATATACATTGACAGAATAAAATGAAACACTTAAAAAATTTGTTAAGTCTTCATCAATCTTGCCGTTTTTATAATGGGTTATATATGCAAGATAAGCACAATTATTGTACCTATGTGACAAAAAGTATTTGTCGAAAGTTTTACCTAAACAACCAGTTCATATTTCCTCTGTTAGTAGATGAAAACAAGTGAAACTGTGAGCTACTGCTCACTGATTATACCCCCGCCGCAAGTGGATAATTTTAATAGTGTAAAAATGTATGCAAGTTTTCATTAAACAGGAAGTTGTTGAGTGATGAATCTGAAAACGCATCACTCGATATAGCTGACTTGTATAAATCCTGAAACCAAATTTCAGAAATCCTTGTATTGTAATTCCTGAGAAAAATGTGACGAAAAATATTCAATGGACGGACAGACTGATGGACTGATGGACCGGAGGACGGACTGAAAGACAGACAGAGGTAAACAGTATACCCCCCTTTTTTGAAAGCAGGGGTATAACATACATCCTAGAAATTATTCATCGTTTAAAACTTACTTAGGTCTACGTCTGAAAAGTCTGTACAGCTGATCTTGTTGTAGAGCTGTTACATCATTAAAACTTACTTAGGTCTATGCCTGAAAAGTCTGTACAACTGATCTTGTTGTAGAGCTGTTACATCATTAAAACTTACTAAGGTCTACGTCTGAAAAGTCTGTACAGCTGATCTTGTTGTAGAGCTGTTACATTAATAAAACTTACTTAGGTCTACATCTGAAAAGTCTGTACAGATGATCTTGTTGTAGACCTGTTACATCATTAAAACTTACTTAGGTCTACGTCTGAAAAGTCTGTACAGCTGATCTTGTTGTAGAGCTGTTACATCATTAAAACTTACTTAGGTCTACGTCTGAAAAGTCTGTACAGCTGATCTTGTTGTAGAGCTGTTACATCATTAAAACTTACTTAGGTCTACGTCTGAAAAGTCTGTACAACTGATCTTTTTGTAGAGCTGTTACATTAATAAAACTTACTTAGGTCTACGCCTGAAAAGTCTGTACAACTGATCTTGTTGTAGAGCTGTTACATCATTAAACTCTCGTTTAAAGGTTTTATCCATCGCTTTGTCTTCATATTGCAGATTCTCATAGTCATTTTTGTAGGCATCTAAATGTTTCTTTGATTCAATCATTGCTGCTGCTGTCAGTGCCTGAAAATAATAATAACTGACATCTAAACGTCTGAAAAATCTGTTTGCAAAACAAAAATTTGGACTAAATGTTGGGAAACAATTTTTAAAATTTCACCAGATCGTAAAAAATGAAGAAAACTTCATCTCTGAACAAAGAAATTGTTTGTAAATAGTTTCAATGAAGTTTCAATCAATAACAAATCAAGATTGATGACACATTTCATATATAAATTTTACCTTCAAAGATTTCTTGTGTTCAACCAATCTGTTGAGTTCTTGCTCCTGAGTTTCTAACTCCTCTTCCACCAATAATGAGGCTCTCAGTCGCAGAATCTTCAATTCCTCCTACAACAAGATTTTGAGAATAAGTTTATGACATGATTTTTGCTAAACATTTTTTTTCTTTACATTCCAAACGAAAGATGGAACCTTTACTGAATCATGTTTTAATTTCATTTGCATTGGTTAACAACTTAGGTCTTAAAATATTTTTTTTTTTCAAAACTTCCAATTAAAATTCATTTGAACAAAACATATTTCAATGCATAATATTTATACTTAAAAGCATTGAAAACTTTAGAATATAGAAAATCTGTATAATTTCTTTATATATTGACATGTTAGTAACAATTTATAGTACAGCATAGATGCCAACCCCTTTTGAGACAATCAGTAACAAACTATCAAATTTTCCGTATTTTTGAAAAGTTTTCAGTAATCATTCAAAAACTTGCATTTACCAATAAAAATTACTGACGAGTGGTTGCAAAATGATGTGCACTAAAATTTGTCGTTCAACATGTTGTCTGTAGTATGAATTCCATTCATTAATTGTTCAGATGTTCTCGACTCGTACATTTTCGTTTTGTCAAGGAGAAGTAGAGAAAGGGGGAAAGCTACTTCATAAAATGCAAGTTTTCCTCTTTGGAAGTCAGTTAGTTCCCATCAATAGGTTGATAACTCCCGAGAAACCGGAAACATTACATTGTCGTTTTCTAAATACCGGACCAGGACGGAAAAGTAATGATAAAAATCCGCGATTTACAAAATTGAACGGCGATGATTGGGAATCCGTAACTATTCGACTTTGACCGTAATAGCGTAGTTTGTATTGCAAAATCGGAAAAACTACGGAAAAATCGTAATGGTTGGCATCTATGAGTACAGTCACTTTTAAACAAACCTGATAGACCACCATCATGACTTTGATTTTCTTCATGAAGACCTGAGTTAACATTTCATCAAATCCACCCATACTATCCTGAATAATGCTCTGTAATTTTCTCAATTCTGTTTCAAGTTGCTGCAAAAAAAAAAATATTCATCATCAATAGTCTCAAGAAAGGACATGAAAACACAACAATTTTAGAACAAGGAAATCATCAGTATTATTTAAACTTTTTATTTGCACCAACCTTGCAGATTAAAACTTATATAGCTATATGTAACAGATCAAAGTTATATGATTATACTCTGAGTTATGACTTACTCATGATATCAAGTATTTGGTAAGTAAGATACTGGTGAGTGAAGGATGTAAAAATGCTTCACATGGTTCAGCAGTCTAACTTGATGCTTGATTCAAAATTTCAAAAAAGCCTTGATTTGTAGTTTTAAGAAAAGTGATTGCAAAATTTTACTTGATAGACCAAGAGAAACCGGGACAGATCAAAACCAGTAATACCACCCTCTTATGGATAAGAGGTACAATAAGCTTACTATATTAATTCAAATATCTGCCAACTATCCTAAGCTTGTGATGGGGTGACATTCATTATCAAAATAACAGCAGCTATAAAATTTATAAAATTAGTTTTATAGCCATGCTTATGTTCAACAGAATCAAAATAAAATGTACCTTGCGATATTTTTCCCTCTCTTCGTTAAGATCTTTGACTTTCTGTTCGTATTCTCCAGCCAACCTCTTTTCATCTTCAGTCCAGTCCTTTAGTTCTTTGGTCTGCATGAACAGTGGCTTTGGAACATCCTATAAAAATAAATCGTTTATTAATTTGATTGTCATATAAAACAAATAAGCTTTATTTTCAAAATGTCCTACAGATAAATATATTTTATTTGGTATACTATTCAAAATTAATAATAAACAAATCAATTTGATTGTCTCCCTTTAAATATCATTTGGATATTGTCTTGTTGATCAGTTTTGTTATATTAAGTTTTATTGTCTATTGCATTTTTTAAGATATACGCAAAAATGCAAATAAATTGTAAAAATTACCATTAAAGAAAAATAACTCCAATAAGGAGTCATCAGACAAGAACTTGTTGAATTATTTCTAGATCTTGTTTTTCTGATCAGTTATGCTATTCAAGCTTCTGTCTTTCTATTATAGTTTTCAAGATTATAGACAAAACTTGCATTTGACCCCTATGCTCTATTTTAGCCATGTTGGTCATGTTGGTTTGCAGACTTGGTCATCAGACACAGAATTTTGCTCTAGATGGTATAAATTGATTTGAAAAATCTTCTTTTAGTTTCCTGAAAATTCTAGCTAAGACAATTTAAGTTGTGTAAAAGTCCACGAATGTAGACATTTTTGGACTGACAAAAATGATGTACAACAATGGAATCTAGGATTGCTATATATCAAGACTTAAATAGCAGGGAAACTAAATAAATAAAAAAAATATGTGTCAACACTTTTAACCCACCTTTTTGAGTTCATCCTCTTTTTTAATCTCCAAAACACCACCCATCATCATGCCCAAACCTCTCTCCCTAGCATTGTCACCTTTCTCTTTAAGACGTCTCTCTTCTTCCATTTTGTCTTCTTCTTCTTTCTTTTTCTTTTGTTCTGGTGTTAGATATTTCTCAACTTTAACCTTTAAAATATAGTACATTTATTAGTAATGGGAATGTTTTATACTTATTTCAATGTCCATGCATTAAAAAACAAAACAGGTCACAAGCCTTCCAAGGTAATCAATTGTCTCACCTATAATCAGCAAACATATATATATGCAGACTTCAGCCATTTTGAAGGAGAAGTAGATTAAAAAATGAAATTAGCAGAAATAGGCCAGTCCATGAAAGTTAACCATAAAAAATCACTAAGATGAAAAATAATGTGTATCAGTTTTGTTAAACCCTGTCAAGTTGTTTTTAATTAATTGCTGATAAACTATGAGTGAGGTGCAAGCAAAAGCCTTTTTCTGAGCAGTAAAGCTGTTTTGAATGCATTTATCTTTCAATGAATTAAAAAAAAATCAACAGCATACAAAATCATTGGATATAGAACAGTCTAATGAATAAAATATGGAAGAAATTATATAATAGTTGCATATTTTTATTGTTTTATAGGTTGATCTTGTTTTGATACAAACCTCTTCATCTTTAACTTCCAGCAGTTGTTCAGGTTCCTCATAAATGCTGAGTAGAGGCAAAATGATTTCTTCATCTAAATCTATATCATCCATGATTTTCTTTATACGCTTATTCTTTTCTTTTATTTTGCCTATTTCAGAAACCTTTTTCAAGTGAATGTCAGCAAATTCTTTGTTAAATGCAACTTTGATTCTGTGAATGGCATCCTATAAAATACAAGTAAATATAATAAGTAAGTATGTTAAACACAGCATCATTCATTTACTTTGAAAATTACACAAACAAAATAACATTTAAAAAGTATGTTAACTAAGGATTTTCTTATCCCAGGAATAGATTACCTTAGCCGTATTTGGCACAATTTTTTGGAATTTTGGGTCGTCAATGCTCTTCAACTTTGTACTTGTTTGGCTTTATAACTATTTTGATCTGAGCGTCACTGATGAGTCTTATGTAGACGAAACACGCGTCTGGAGTACTAAATTATAATCCTGCTAACTTTTTAATCTTTTGGCAATTATTGATGGGTGCAAAATGTATAACAGGATATGCTTATCATTCAAAAGCACCTGAGATCATCCCTTGTTTTTGCTGTGGTTCGTGATGCACCTCAGATCATCCCTTGTTTTTGGTGTGGTTCGTGATGCACCTCAGATCATCCCTTGTTTTTGGTGTGGTTCGTGATGCACCTCAGATCATCCCTTGTTTTTGGTGTGGTTCGTGATGCACCTCAGATCATCCCTTGTTTTTGGTGTGGTTCGTGATGCACCTCAGATCATTCCTTGTTTTTGCTGTGGTTCGTGATGCACCTCAGATCATCCCTTGTTTTTGCTGTGGTTCGTGATGCACCCGAGATCATCCCTTGTTTTTGGTGTGATTCGTGATGCACCAGAGATCATCCCTTGTTTTTTGTGTGGTTCGTTATGCACCTGAGATCATCCCTTGTTTTTGGTGTGGTTTCGTGATGCACCCGAGATCATCCCTTGTTTTTGGTGTGGTTTGTGATGCACCTGAGATCATCCCTTGTTTTTGGTGTGATTTGTGATGCACCTCAGATCATCCCTTGTTTTTTGGTGTGGTTCATGATGCACCTGAGATTATCCCTTGTTTTTGGTGTGGTTCGTGATGCACCTGAGATTATCCCTTGTTTTTGGTGTGGTTCATCATGCACCTGAGATCATCCCTTGTTTTTGGTGTGGTTAGTGATGCACCTGAGATTATCCCTTGTTTTTTGTGTGGTTCATCATGCACCTGAGATCATCCCTTGTTTTTTGCTGTGGTTTGTGATGCACCTCAGATCATCCCTTGTTTTTGGCGTGGTTCGTGATGCACCCGAGATCATCCCTTGTTTTTGGTGTGGTTCGTGATGCACCTGAGATAATCCCTTGTTTTTTGGTGTGGTTTGTGATGCATCTCAGATCATCCCTTGTTTTTGGTGTGGTTCGTGATGCACCAGAGATCATCCCTTGTTTTTGGTGTGGTTTGTGATGCACCTGAGTTTATCCCTTGTTTTTGGTGTGGTTCATGATGCACCTCAGATCATCCCTTGTTTTTGGTGTGGTTCATGATGCACCTGAGATTATCCCTTGTTCTTGGTGTGGTTTGTGATGAACCTGAGATCATCCCTTGTTTTTTGGTGTGGTTCGTGATGCACCTGAGATCATCCCTTGTTTTTTGGTGTGGTTCGTGATGCACCTGAGATCATCCCTTGTTTTTTGGTGTGGTTCGTGATGCACATGAGATCATCCCTTGTTTTTGGTGTGGTTCGTGATGCACCTGAGATCATCCCTTGTTTTTTGGTGTGGTTCGTGATGCACATGAGATCATCCCTTGTTTTTGGTGTGGTTCGTGATGCACCTGAGATCATCCCTTGTGTTTTGGTGTGGTTTGTGATGCACCTCAGATCATCCTTGTTTTTGATGTGGTTCATGATGCACCTCAGATCATCCCTTGTTTTTGGTGTGGTTCGTGATGCACCTCAGATCATCCCTTGTTTTTGCTGTGGTTTGTGATGCATCTCAGATCATCCCTTTTTTTTGGTGTGGTTCGTGATGCACCTCAGATCATGCCCTGTTTTTTGGTGCGGTTCACATCTCTAATTTGATATCTCCTGTTTTGTGTACTGATGATTGTCTTTTGGCCTTTTTTTTTTTTGCCATGGCATTGTCAGTTTATTTTTTACTTATGAATTCAACCTATAGCCCTGAAGACTTAAGTGTTTGCAAATTTTCCTTCCATTTTCCCAAAAAGGATGCTTTATTTGTACTAGAAGAATATTTTTAAAAGTCAACAAATACTTTCCTACATTCCACAATTAAAAAAATATGACGGTAGAGATGAAAAATTTTATGCAACCACAGTGAGTTCTGCTGAGATCAATTTATAATCATAAATAGGAGACGTTGGTTGAGATATGATAATTAAGGGTAACTGTAGGTGCTATATATATCTTTGTCTCTAAGAGGAGGAGACAGAACATTTTGAAAAAAATGTAAGTATAATTTTAAGTCACACGACAAGTCTCTCATGTTGACTAACCTCAAGTAAAATGATTTGGTTGATTTTCTGTTCTCTTGTATGAAGATCAAACTGACTGTAAAACAAATCACTTCCTCCACCATACTGGGCACCTGTCAAAAATACAAATAATAACATTAATTTCTGAAAGATTTTGTAAAAAGAAATCACATGTTTCTTCCCAACCTTTAGTCAGAACATTTGTTGTTTTTCTCTCATCCCAAACCCCAAAAAATGAAGATTTTTTAAAAGTCAAAACAATAACTTGAGTAAACACAAATCATTGCGTTCTAATTTTTTGGCTTATCTAAAAGACTATGTACCATCATTTCATTTAATAAACTAAAACACATTCTAAACCCCATTCCTGAACTTGTTTGTCATATTGGAGTCTTCATTAAGCAGTCTATAGAACTGAGGGGGTCAGACCCATGTCAGACAAGCTCATGATGGTGTTTTATACATAAATTTATAATTGAATTTTTAAAATATGTTCTATTATATTCTATAATATTGTATTGTATTTCATTGTATTGCATTGTATTTACAATGTATAAATGTTTGTTTGTATTGCTTGACCCTTATGGGTGTAATTTTGCAATAAAGATTATCAGTAAAAATACAACTTACTCTTCTTTTTTTTTAATGTGTCTTCACATGTTTTTTTTCTTTATTTTGTTTTAAAATTTTACACACAGTATATTTTTTATTTACTGAATAACAATTATTACAGATCAAAAAGATGGAAATATGTTTAATTCCTTGTTGTAAATATTACATAAATGATTATAAAATCCTGTGGAGAAAAAACTGTTTTAATTCTATCGATCTAAACTAGGGATTCCACACACCACTATACTAATGTCACATTACATCTAGAAGTCATCAGTTCTTGGTTTACTATTACCCAATGCCAAATTTATTATCTAAAATAAATTTCTATTCTTTAGTAAGAAGTTCATTAAATTGAGTGGAAATTTCTAATTTTCAATGGTTTCTATCCTAACCAGAATGTATAGCTTACAACAATATACCAGTATCACCAGGTGAATATATATAACATGCAAAATGGAGGAATACTGGTTCCACAGATTTTACAATTTTGATATATAGTCTGTGCGACATGCAATATGATTAGTTCTGATTGTGAATGTGCATACATAAAAGAACGGAAAAGATTTTGTTTTTTTCAATCATCCATCTTTATGTTGAGAAAGCAGGATCTGATCAAGCTAAAGGACAAGTTTTACAAAGGACAGATCGGTAGTCTATAGTATTCTGAGACGTCAGACTAATGGGGATTGACACGTATGGACAAACCTGATTTATAATCGTCATATTCTGAAAAAGGCAATACATATATTTCACAATCACTTATTTTAGAAAATGTCTAGTTTCTTTGATCTTGGGTTTGTTGATCACAACATCTTCTGACCTAGTCAGTTTGAAGACATTACACTTTTTGTTTTGGTATTCATTGAAATATTGTCTTCAAATTAAAGACAATAGAAATGATTAGAAAAATCCAGCTTTTGCTGCTTTTATCTTCCTAATTTTGTTGGTAAATATATTTTAAAGAATATATTATCTTCGGTTTCCATTATAAGCATTTGATGCAATTATAAAGCAGTTACATTATATTTGCATTCCATAAATAATATCAGTCTGGTAATGAATTGAATACCATTAGACTTCTTTCAAAACTATTGCTACATGTATATGCATGAATATAAAAAGAACTTTTTAATTGAACTCGTCATTTTATTTCACCATTAAAAGCTTCTTTTTGACATTTTAGAAGGGTGTAAAATGTTGGCCAAAGCATATTTTGTGTGAATCAGAGAGGAGCTTCGTACTTAAAACATGTAGACAATCAATGCTTTCACAACCAAACAAAGTATTACAGCAAAAAATTTCTAATGACTTAACAATAAACTTCAAGTGTAACATTTTGGGTGAGAAATCACACATTTACTCAACGTCGGGCTGATTGACATATATTATTCTGGTCATGTAATTATAAATACTGATTCACATATCAATATTAGAGTAATCTAGACTATAGTAAACTATTTTGTAAATTTAAATATGAAATTCAACCACTTAAATAAAATACCTCACCACTAAAAAAAAGTAAAATGACATATATATAAACCTATAATCCTTAACTCCTCTTTGAAGAGACCTGAAGACATTAGTTAAACCAAAGCCATAGATTAAGCTTGTCTGTATTGTACAGTACTATCATGCTGTACTGTCGGATGTGGTGCCAAACTTACCTATTGTATCTGTTTCTATATAATAGTCCACAAAATGTTATTGTATTGTAAATAGATATACCCTAGCTGCTGCTCAGATGTAGTCAGCTGGTGTTAAACATGGCAAAAACCAGTACTGTTCATTTGTTTAGTTTCATTGGGGATGGAAATGAAATGCCCAAGAATAAATGATGGACTTCATTCAAACAAATAGCATTTAGGTATCTTACATTTTACAATTTGTAAAGATGAAAGCCAGGGAATAAAAACTACCTTAAAAAGAAATGGGTCTATTGAACTCTTTATGAACTATTGAAAAAATAGATAGCTGTTTAAATCAAAATTTTCCAGTAATCCAAGGTAAAATTTACTGTGTCAGTCTTTTTTTTTTTTTTTTTTATAGAGTTTTTCCCCTCTATGATACTATGTAATCTATGCACATATGGTAGATGTTATATGTGTGCACAAGTCCTTTTAGAACTTTATATAAATGATCACAAACTATTTTTAAGAGTTATGAAAATTACAAAGACATGGTTTCTTTAACAAAAAAATATGCATCAAGTCTTTGATTTCCTATAAAACACTAAAACACTGAGTTTCAAAGAGAATTCAAATATAGCTAATTCTTTTCATATTAATTGCAATATTGTTGAAATAAGGGGGGAAAATCAAACAAAAGACTTCAGATTAATTGCAATAATGTTGAAATTAAAACATTAAAAAAATCTGAAAAATATCAAAAATCTTCCTCGAGTATAATATACAGCAGTGATGTGTAAATATAAGATATTGTAACTACATGTTAATGAAACACAACAAGTGCAGTGGGCATTCACACAATTAAATATGCAGACTTTTAATTCAGACTAATGTCAAATCAGAAATTTGTGTGTGTATCTATTATTGCTATTATTTATCATTTTTATGTATCGGTACAAATGTCAATCAAAGTATTGTGATTTCAGGAGATGCTGCATATAAATTTTGCTATCAAAATTAAAATATATGAGTTTTTATTTTTGTGACACCCATCTCAATGTAATTTTGGCAATTATGAAAATTATTCAAATATTTCTGAATTACAGAAGTTATTTCTTTGTTTGATTTTAATGGTTTCTTAAAAATATAAACATTCTTCTAAAAGAAAGTGTTTTTATGTCAAGAATGAGTAACAAAGAAATTTCTTAAAATTATTTTGAATTTTTAAACGATTATAACTTCAGATATTTATTCAAGTTTTAAAGATACAATCTAAATTATGCTTAACTATGCATATAATATGCAGGTAAATTAAACAAGAAACTTTAATATTTCACACTCATATAAGATATGTGTTGTAATTTTCATTTGTAATCTAAAAGCAACATAGTAATAGAAGCAATAACCATACTATTTATTATAAAACAGGCTAACAGCACACTGGACACACACTTATAAGATTTGTTTACATATAAACTAACCTAGACTTCCAGTTGTTGATGGTTTTTCTCCATCTTCATCTTCGCCTTCACCAAGGTCATCATCCTAAAATGAGAATGAGTTATTGCCCCTGAATAATCAAATTACTGAATGAAGTAATGTATTACTTTTTAGCAAAAAAATAATGGAAAGATATTGAGATGATTGTGAACTCTTAAATTGAAATGATGAAACTCCTCGAGACATTTTGCTATGGAACAGCTGATGTGCAACTGAAGCGCATGTCTTCACAAGTCACAAAAACAAATAACAGTAATGTTCAATATAAATACAAAACTTCTAGATAAATTAGACAATGAGACGTATATAATACATAAAAAATCAAACTTATACTAGTATATTCCATTATTTGCTATACAAAATAATTTGTACTGAAATTAAGTTAAATATTTCAAGTTTCAACTCAATATGTTTATTTCATATAAAAAGTTATGAAAACTTACCATCTATGAAATTCATCTTGCATATTCAATAGTAATGTACAAATGACTCTTCATTTACTGAATTAAGTTATAGATATCAAAACTCAGAGAGGATATTATATGTTTTGGGTAATTTTAAGCCAATGTTTCGGAAACACAGACTTAAAAAGTGATCCTCATAGGATAAGTATAATTCACTAGAAGTCATCCCATTCATAAACTAAAATTTTACAAGATCATATCAATATGAGAGAGAAAAAGGGGGGAAATCTTTCAATTTCATGATCATACAATCCTTATATTATTTAATATAGTCAATTGTAATTTATTGTGCTGAAAACAAAAAATTCTGTGAAGTGAACAACATACTGCAGCTGTGAACAATTTGATTACTCCTTTTCAATGAATAATGTACATTTTTTTGTCAAATAAATGAATTGAAAAATGATATGATTGTGGTATGAGATTCATTTTCTTTAGCTGTTTTTGAGACAGACTGTTATAATATGCAATAACACAAAATTGATGTTAAAATTTTGAAAAAAGAAACATATTATTGTCATATGTTGATTCCTTTTGAAGTTTTCTGGGAAAGTCTATCATTTAGCCATCTGCAACACTAATTCTGAAGGATGTATTTATCATGAAGCGTCTACTGTTAAATGAATTTAATTGTTACTGAAAACAATAGAGAATGCTTTTCAACTTCCACACTTTTACAATCTCCATTCCACACTTTTACAATCTCCATTCCACACTTTTACAATCTCCATTCCACACTTTTACAATACTTTTACAATCTCCATTCCACACTTTTACAATAGGAACGAACATATGAAAACTTTCATATAACTATTCTTTTACAAAATATCAATAGAGTATTTCATGAAACAACCAGTCTGTGAACATACAAAGCAAGAAAGGGCACTTGTTTTTTGGGTAGTGAGCTTACATATATCATACATAAAAAAAAAAAAAAATAAGTCAGGAATGTGTTAGTTGTATTAAACTGAAGTATAGCGGATAACAATCATGAATCAACATAGAAGATTTTGTGTTTACAACAATGAATTACTTCATCGGACATTGCCAGTGGAGTTTCTAAAATATGATCACTTCTCTTGTCACATTCAACCTCATCATTAACTTGAACTGGTTCATCCTATAAAATTTTGTTATTATTCAACAGCTTAAAACACATGTATTATTACGTTAACTTTCTTTAAGAATTCCAATTCCGGAAAAACTGCTGAAAATTCAAAACTTTTTGTGTGCATATATTATTTTGATAGTTCAACAATGGACAACCACATGAAATTATTCATACATATGTTGCTTCCAACATTTTAAATGTGAGTTATTATTTTGTGAAATCTATTCAGAAGCAATGTTTTCACAATAATAAAATTCAGAATTTAATATTTATAAATTTTCTTGAGCAATTTTTTAAGATATTAATAGAGCACTAGCTGTTAAATTCATGTTCACCGATTCTAATCAAATTCTTATATTTGATTCATAACAATGTAAAACATTTATCCAAACTATTAAAAGTCTAAAATAAACAGTTAACAGGGCAAGGGTATGAAAATACGTAATTTGTTTCGTGTGTATTTTAGTCCAGCCACCATCTAATTAATTATCGAGTTGACCTCTAAAGTTATCCGATGACCATATAAGCGATGTAAACATAAATATAGATATAAATAGATAAAGCAAACATGTGCTGTTGGATTATTCTAGGTCTTTTTAATTTCATATCATAGATGAAAAATAAATGTTTAACATCGTTTTTACCTGTATAAGAATGATTATCTGTGGATCGAATCAGTCTATCAAATGGTTTACCTTTGTTTCACTTTCAAAGTTGACATTCTTGTCCTTTAAATATCTTTACACATAGAATTCATGTGTTTATCCATCTCAAGCTTAGAGGTTAAATTAAAGTTCACATGAATACTGTTTCAATGAGGTCGAATTATTCACTTAGAAGTGAATAAATCATAATCTATGTTTTCTACCTTATTTTGACAAAATTGAACCCTACTGGCTGCTAAAAGCCAATTATTATTTCATTATTTGCATTTATGATTGAGCAAAAAAAATATTAGATTAGTTTTTTTATATATCTCGTAGCTAGTGCCCCTTTAACACTAGTCTAAAGGGGATACATAATAAATAAAATAAATAGCCATATGAACATGATTTTGCCTCACTGAGCTGTGAGGTCTATTTTTACAATACAATCATTATATGTATTTGATTCTTTTTTCTTCATGTAAGTAAAATACAGAAAAAGGTGATAAAATGATGTGTTAAGTGTATGTTGGTGTATTTGATGTTAAGTGTATGTTGGTGTGTTTGATGTTAAGTGTATGTTGGTGTGTTTGATGTTAAGTGTATGTTGGTGTGTTTGATGTTAAGTGTATGTTGGTGTGTTTGATGTTAAGTGTATGTTGGTATGTTTAATGTATGTTGGTGTATTTTACCTCCTTCCCAATGGGTGTTGTGACTGATTTCTGTAAAGTTTTAAACAACAGTAACATTTATCATAATAGTTTTGATATTTTAATATTATGCATCAAAAATATGTAAAACTGAACTTAAAAACTTTAAATATTGCATTCATAAGAATTAAAAATAAAACATGCTTAAAAATTCTCAAAAGAGTAGGAAAGATTTAACTGTTTACATTTAACATGTACATTCAAAGAATTTGTGCTTCATAAATTAACAATCATGCATATTTAGCTGAAAGTTCTCCTATTTTTGACTTGTAATTGGAGATTACCATCTTTAATAAAAAAACAAGAATGGTCCATAGTATACGGATGCCCAACTTGAACTATCATTTCCTATGTTTAGTGGACGGTAAAATGTTGGTTAAAAACTTTAATTTGGCATTTAAATTTGAGAGATCATATCATAAAGAACATATATACTAAGTTTCAAGTTGATTGGACTTCAACTTAATCAAAAACTACTTCGACCAAAAACTTTAACCTGAAGCAGGACAGGTGGACGGACGAACAGACAAATGAACAAACAAACGGACAAACAGACCGTAGATCACAATGCTCATAAATTGAGCATAAAATTGAATCCAAGAACAGTTTGTGATTGAATAAATATGAGAGGGTTTTTCTAAGTCATTTTCTATATCAAACAGGCCTAACTAAGTTCGCAGTGGTAGGCATATAGGATTTCAGATTACCAAAAACAATGTCAATATCACAAAATTTTATGAAGGACATAGGGCGTGAGTAATGTCAATCAAACTTTTGAATCAAGTTTCCAATAAGAAGCACTTTTCATACTTTCCCATTGAATCCTACATTCAAATACTATATGTTTTGTCATGACAGACAGATTGGTTCAGTCATGACGGTGAGATTGGTTCAGTCATGACGGACAGATTGCTTCAGTCATGACCGCAAGATCGATTCAAACAAAATATATAACAGTTAAATGTATAGTCCTTAGGACAATTCATATTAATGTTGGTCCTCATTTGCCAACTATTTGAAGAACAGACCATCGATGCCAAGCCATGAGAACAAGCTCATACTGATCCTTTGTCCCAGGTGAGCTAAAAATTGTGACATTTCAAATGTGAACCAAATTTCAAATAGATATTCCATTGAACAAATGACTACCCCTTACCTCGTGAATAACATTCATACAACAAGTTTGTTTCTGATGAAACAAGACTGATTTATGTAAACACAATAGAATAAAGTCAGATTTCATACTTCAAGTATGATCTGTGAATAGCTGTGATTTTACAAAAATTTAAGTGTTGTGATTGTGAACATTCAGTGAGTAATTTACCTGGTGGATGTTCTCATCTGATGACTGGAATTTTTAATAACAAAGGTTTAAATATAAAAGAGAAGTATATATAACACTGGAAAATTAATTTAAAATCACAAACAGTTTTTCTAAACTGATTCATGTGAAATTTCTAATGTAATAACAAAACAGAACAAGTTAACAAATAACACGTCAACTGTAAACGAACATCATAAACAAATCAACAAATCTAAGCTTACATGTTTAGTATATTCATCTTGTTGAATCATACTTAGTAAAAACTAAAGAGCAAATACTATGAATTAATCTATCGTCAAAATTTCTAATATAAACATTCTAAAAATTAGCAGCATTCACACTTGTTTAAAATTGAATCAAGTCAGTCACAACATAAGAGCTTCTTTAAATTGTGAACATATTGTTTTGTGTATAATTTTTAAAATCTTGGAATGGAGGGAACACATCTCCCATTTAGTACAACTTTTTTGTTATAAATTCACAAAAAAGTATATCCAATCTCATAAGACTATTAACCTAAATAGACAATGAAACATATCATAACCTTAACAAAATATGTCTATTTCTGTGCAGTGAAGAAATGTCACAATGATAAATATTGCAGTGGCAGTTTGATATATAAAATGGCGTATAATCATTTAGCATTATGTATAATCTGCAATTCTTAGCAAGAACAGTTAACCACCATGAGGAAGACTTTTGGTCAGTGTGCAAAAAAGAATGCAATAAAAGTCCAAATGCATGAGGAGGAATATAATCAAAAGTTACTTTAATGTAAAGGATTAAAATAAAACCTTTGGTTATTTATTATAAACCTTACATATTTTAAAAGGTTATTCAAATACTTCTTTTGGTAGGTTGTTACATGTGTTTGATTTAAACCTGAACTGTTAAAATGTGATGATTATTTCCCCTTATTTAATATTATACAATGGACTCACTATTTAGATTTTTTAAATAGTTTGGATAAAAAGAGGGCTTTGTTTTTAGTAGATAAATAATAAGGAAAGCTCTGAATCTTACTGAAGAAAAGTATTTGTACCATAAAGCATATCCGAATATATTTGTGGTCATATATAAATATACATTATGTGATCAAATAGCAAAACTCTATAAATAGAAAACCATGTGATAACACCTGGTTTCCTACAGCGAACACACTAATAGCCTTACATCTTTGGTAGGTGCTTTGGTAACAGGTGCTGGGACATTTTTCTTTTCCTAAATAAATCAGCTAATATAATGTCTAAGTGTTTAAATAATAAAATACTATGTAAAACACTGAAATGTTAAAATCCCTTAAAAACATAAGACTTGAACAATTAATTATTATCTGTTCATTTTTATCAAATCAAAAAATTAAAAAAAATTAAAAGTTACCAATCACACTTCTATCTCCCACTTTTTTACAACACACTTTTTAAATGAACAAAAAACCAAGACTATATAATTTGAATCCCCTTGATAACAGAATATATATAACTTACGGCTGTTGTTGTTGGTCTGTTGGCTACTTCTATCTCAGATTTCCTAGCCTGCAACAACAAAAATATACAAAATCATTACAGGAAGGGGTTATATGATCCAAACTGTAACTTTTTAAAATGTTCTTTGATCTAAGCATGTCGCTTATTCCAACATAGGAAGTGGTGCTATATCAAAAGAATGAAATTGTGTTATGCATTCTCATTGGTCCAGATGATAATTAACCAAATGAAGCAATTTACAAGACAAGAATTTCAATTTCTTAACATTGGTCAATTATCAAAATTTACTATTAGAGAAGATTTAATACTGTCATGGTATTATATCTGTGGTTCATTATATTTTAAAACAAGTAACATAAAAATATTAGACTATAACATTGCTTTATACATGATTAATTTATTTAACATAAAACTAAACAGGTTATATATCTTACAGCTAATTCGGCCAGTTCTATCGTCCTCCTTATTGTGACAGTATTTAATAACTTTTCAAAGTCTTTGGATCTCTCTCTCATGGGGAAGTTACTCACTTCAAGATTAGAGTAAAATGCCTAGAAAAGTAATGGTAAATGTTATATAATAACAATAAAATTTATAGATAACTTAAGTTAAAAAATAAGGAAAATACTATTAGATTAAAAAAATTAATAGAACAGACACCCACCCCACAATGAAGAATTTCGTATATATGAAATATAATGTATGTTTACAGTACAACCATCATTAGAAAAGTATTTAACATACCTTTAAAAGGCTAAATTTTTGCCCCAGTTTTTTAACAAACTTTTCCTAGCTTTTGATAAAACATGCAACAATATATTACTGTAAATTCATTTATTTTTGTGGGATACCAATTTTAGTCAATTTCTTGGTTTCAGGTGAACCACAAATTTAAATGTTCATGAAAATACAATGTTTCCTGAATCCATGAAAATAGGTACCCATGACGATAACTGAATCCCCAGTAAACCTCCTTAAATTGGTACCCACGACAATAACTGAATCCCCAGTAATCCTCCTAAAATTGGTACCCACAAATATAACTGAATCCCCAGTAAACCTCCTAAAATTGGTACCCACGACAAAAACTGAATCCCTAGTAATCCTCCTAAAATTGGTACCCACGACGATAACTGAATCCCCAGTAATCCTCCTAAAATTGGTACCCACCACGATAACTGAATCCCCAGTAATCCTCCTAAAATTAGTACCCACGAATATAACTGAATCCCCAGTAAACCTCCTAAAATTGGTACCCACGAATATAACTGAATCCCCAGTAAACCTCCTAAAATTGGTACCCACGACGATAACTGAATCCCCAGTAAACCTCCTTAAATTGGTACCCACGAAGATAACTGAATCCCTAGTAAACCTCATAAAATTGGTACCCACGAAGATAACTGAATCCCCAGTAAACCTCCTTAAATTGGTACCCACGAAGATAACTGAATCCCCAGTAAACCTCCTAAAATTGGTACCCACGAAGATAACTGAATCCCCAGTAAACCTCCTAAAATTGGTACCCACGAAAATAACTGAATCCCCAGTAAACCTCCTAAAATTGGTACCCACGAAGATAACTGAATCCCCAGTAAACCTCCTTATACTGGTACCCACGAAGATAACTGAATCCCCAGTAAACCTCCTAAAATTGGTACCCACGAAAATAACTGAATCCCCAGTAAACCTCCTTAAATTGGTACCCACGAAGATAACTGAATCCCCAGTAAACCTCCTAAAATTGGTACCCCTGATGATAACTGAATCCCCAGTAAACCTCCTAAAATTGGTACCCACGAAGATAACTGAATCCCCAGTAAACCTCCTCAAATTGGTACCCACGAAGATAACTGAATCCATAGTAAACCTCCTAAAATTGGTACCCATCAAGATAACTGAATCCCCAGTAAACCTCCTTATATTGGTATCCACGAAGATAACTAAATCCCCAGTAAACCTCCTAAAATTGGTACCCACAAAGATAACTCAATCCCCAGTAAACCTCCTAAAATTGGTACCCACGAAGATAACTGAATCCCCAGTAAACCTCCTAAAATTGGTACCCACGAAGATAACTGAATCCCCAGTAAACCTCCTAAAATTGGTACCAACGAAGATATCTGAATCCCCAGTAAACCTCCTAAAATTGGTACCCACAAATATAACTGAATCCCCAGTAAACCTCCTTAAATTGGTACCTACGAAGATAACTGAATCCCCAGTAAACCTCCTAAAATTGGTACCAACGAAGATAACTGAATCCCCAGTAAACCTCCTAAAATTGGTACCCACAAAGATAACTGAATCCCCAGTAAACCTCCTTAAATTGGTACCCATGAAGATAACTGAATCCCCAGTAAACCTCCTTAAATTGGTACCCACGAAGATAACTGAATCCCCAGTAAACCTCCTTAAATTGGTACCCACAAAGATAACTGAATCCCCAGTAAACCTTCTTAAATTGGTACCCACGAAGATAACTGAATCCCCAGTAAACCTCCTTATATTTGTACCCACAAAGATAACTGAATCCCCAGTAAACCTCCTTAAATTTGTACCCACGAAGATAACTGAATCCCCAGTAAACCTCCTTATATTGGTACCCACGAAAATAACTGAATCCCCAGTAAACCTCCTTAAATTGGTACCCACGAAGATAACTGAATCCCCAGTAAACCTCCTAAAATTGGTACCCACGAAAATAACTGAATCCCCAGTAAACCTCCTAAAATTGGTACCCACGAAGATAACTGAATCCCCAGTAAACCTCCTAAAATTGGTACCCACGAAGATAACTGAATCCCCAGTAAACCTCCTAAAATTGGTACCCACGAAAATAACTGAATCCCCAGTAAACCTCCTTAAATTGGTACCCACGAAGATAACTGAATCCCCAGTAAACCTCCTAAAATTGGTACCCACGAAGATAACTGAATCCATAGTAAACCTCCTAAAATTGGTACCCACGAAGATAACTGAATCCCCAGTAAACCTCCTAAAATTGGTACCCACGAAGATAACTGAATCCCCAGTAAACCTCCTAAAATTGGTACCAACGAAGATATCTGAATCCCCAGTAAACCTCCTAAAATTGGTACCCACAAATATATCTGAATCCCCAGTAAACCTCCTAAAATTGGTACCCAAGAAGATAACTGAATCCCCAGTAAACCTCCTAAAATCAAATGAAACTTTACATTTCAATTGGTGCATATTCATAGGAAGATTTTAATTGAAACTAAGAAGTAACTAGAGAAGTTTGTGTTACCTGGTTACCATGGTTACTGACCTGTACTGCTCTCCCTTTGACCTTCATATCATCCCAGCATTCTTTCTTAATCATCTCTCTCAAATATATCTTAGCCAAATTGTCAAACTCTATCTCTTCTCTCACCTACAATAAGTTTATATATATTAATATTCAAATGATAACCTTAATCTACTATGTTACACCAAATATTGCCAAAATGTAGTCATTTTGTTACAAGTTCTACATACTAGCATACGGTTCCTTTACAAAGGGGATTACAGATACAGAGATAAGAGGTAAGAGGTAAGGTAAGGTTAATCTTCGGCATGGCTATGCAATACTTCACAGATTTTTTTTAGTTTGTATCTTTTATTATTTTGAATATTTCTTGTTCTTATATCTGATTGGGATCCTAAACAGTGTACTAAGAAGTAGTTTAAAACTTGTTTGTTGGAAGGTTTCTATAATAACAGAAACAATTCACTTTTTCATCAGTTAGTAAAGGGGAGATAATCAACCATATCTTTTTTATTCCTTTTAGTTGAAGTTTTGATTTATTATGCTTACTCTTTGAACTTCAGAATCAGCCTCTGTCTGCAATCTGTTTTGTTCTTCAATGTCAAGGTCAAACTCATGACGCCCAAGTTTCTCAATAGCTGGTAAAGTTTCATTCTGTTTTAACATTTCTTGAATCTAAATAGAAAGTTAAAGATTCATACAGCTCTCCATCTCTATTTGGAACTTGAACAAAAAGTATATTCATGATATTTTCTACTATAAAAATATATAAAAATTATCAAAATGTTTGGCTATAAATACCCAAGATTATTAAATCCAGGCAAGGTAAAAACAGAAAGTAGAACATGGAAAAAACTGAAATCATAGGAATACATTCTACAAAGTCAGAAAAACAAGAATTCTAATGCAATTTGTTTGTAACAATAATTTTCACTGGACATTGACAAATATTTTGAAGTGGTTTTACTGTCGCAATTATCTGTTTACCTAGCTCCGTTACACGTGGCTAGGTAAACTTAATTTGTTACAGTTTAATCTACATTTTATGACGGCCAAGCTTTATATACAATACAGTAAACTCCTAAGTAACTTGTAGCATAGTAGACAAAGAAAGAACTACATGTGAATAAAGGCATAAAAGAAAATTAATTGGTTGCCAGTTATTTAAAAGATACAACGGCTGCTTTTATATTTCTTAATGCATACTTTATGGTAACAAAGTAATAATATCAAATGATAAAATCTTACTGTTCTTCTCATATCTCTTATCTGTACTCTCAAATCTTTCTTTACGTCATGATACTGTGCATCTTCAGCTTTCACCCACTATAAATGACAAGGTCTTGTTATCAAATATTGTAATTATGTATGCAGTGCTGAATTTTTTTATACTATCCTTATCTATTCGTCACAAATATTATCTTTCTCATGGATGTCTTCATTTTGTAAGTAAATTGGACACAGGAAATTATATGTTGAAATTTTGAATACATTATTAATTAAGGAGGATCAAGGGTATAAAAATTTCAGAAAAAAATTAAACTTTTTTTTTTATTACAAATTTTATTTATTACTTTAATAGTCTTAGTTTATCATATGGTACAAAAATCATTCAAGTAAATCAATTCGTTTTGGCCCAAGATGACTTTTAAAATGGATGTATCTTTGAAAAAGCTCCAAATTATCTCCCTTTGGTGTAAAAATGCCATTTTTTGGCATTAAAATTGAAATATCTTTTTTAAATCATCGGTGACCTATATTTTTTATTATTATGTACTTAAACCTAATTATTGTAAAATTTTAGTGATTTCTGTAATTTAGTTCTTTTTTAATTATTACCTCTTTTTCTCCTGTTAGTTCAATAGAAAAAAATTCTATTTTTACCAAAATGTATGCTTCTTTCTAAGGCAGATTGTGAGGGTAAATGAACGGTGACCCCATTTTTTTATTTCATTTTTCAAATAAGTATAAGATAAAGTTCATTTGTAGAAAAATATAGCGAAATCTTATATTAAGGAAAAAAATTGATTTAGACCCGCGAACCCCCTTAAATTGAATTTGTTTCTGTAATGGGTTATTAGAACAATCTTACTTTTTCTTTATACATACAAATGCCATTCAAACTGAATCAACTAAAGATAAGTGAGTGATACCTCCAGTTTCTGCATATCTTGCCATGTGGCGTTGGTAGCTGCTGTTGGTGTAGGAGTTCTGTAAATCTCGTCAGAAGCCAAAGCTTGCTCTAATGCTGCTCGTTCCTACATAACAAACAGTAAACAAATATTAAACTGCTTCAATAAAAGCTGTGTAATTATTAACCACCAGATCAGAACATTTTATTCAGAAAAGATATTTCTAGAAATAATATTGATCAAATTAGACAATGATTGCATCATTGCAATTATAAATATTTAAACAATATTCTTTATTATGGATCTGCTGTTTTAAACTTGAGCATGTTTTCAATTAAATTTTATCTTACACTTTTAGCATTCCTCATAAAAGGATTATCAAAACTATCTTTCCAAATTCAAATGGTATTTGAGATTATAATACAAGTATCACCCATATTTTAAAACATTTTCAAACTCCCAATGTTCCAAGCAATGTGTTCATACATGCATGCTAAGCATTATCTTATCCTTGTCAGTAGAGTATGGATTTATTTATTTTTGTGGATTGAGTAAAACTTGCATTTTTGTGGATAATATGATTTTGTGTTTTTGTCATAGATTCCAGATATTTCTAAGGAAAGTTAATTGAACATTTAAATTTGTATTTCCCCTGTACCCATCAAATCCACCAAAGTTGGTATCAAATGAATAAATATGAATCTACAGTACATAAATTGTCGTACAAAATTGTTATAGACCATCCACTGACAAGGACATTCACATTCAACACAGCATTTTAAAATAAGCTAAAATTATAAGTTGAACCCATACAACATACAGTTATCAAATACAAATATTATATGACACAGTAAATAACAAATCTATTTGCCAACATTCCCTACCTAAAACATTATTGGTATGTATATTTAAAGCTGCATAATATGTATATGAATATATGCACTTTAAGTTACTATTTCTATTTTTACTTTTGTACTTAAATAAAAAGTTTCAGAAAATTGGCAAATACATTTCACAAATAATGAGATAAATCACAGCCACCTTTTGTTTACAATATAAATAAGCATACCAGAGGGGTCATACAAAAAGTATCTTTTTCAAAAATATAGAAATGAGAATATGAATTGAACATATGTGGGTGAAACCAGGCTTGAATTTTATCCTGCAATTTGAAACAGATAATAGCAAATGATTGTTTTGTATAAATCACTTAAAAAGAAAGATAACTCCTCATCTGCTTTCTTTGTTCTTTTTAAAAAGAAATTTAATACTATGTATGACCCCTTACAAGCATACGTTAATCCATTCCTTTGCACTCAGCATGTGAATGTACAACACCAACAAGACCTGTAAATTTGTCAGGTCCACAGCAAGCTGAAAGAAAGAAAATTTTATCACCATTTTTGTCATTATTTTACTGTCAACCTTTTCAGACTGGTCCATTTCAGCTGATGTTGGTCTGTCTGACCGGAGAGGTGGTACCCAGTCAGACATTTTTCTGACCACTTCATCTTGATCTTTCTGTCCCTGCATTAACTTTGTCTTCCTTGCTCGTGCTGACTCCATGGCTGATTTAGCTTTTCCTATTCCTGTTGTTGAGTAGCTTAAATAAAAGAAAATATCTGTCATTTAATTTGATTTTATTTATTATTGTAAATATCAAATACTTTATATGCAACCTAATTTTTAAGCCATTTTTGGGGGTTCAGGATTTTTTATTACTTCCCTTTATAGCTTTAATATCTGCAGTCAATTACTTCCCTTTATAACTCTAATATTTGCAGTAACTTACTTCCCTTTATAAATCTAATAATTTTAGTGGCTTACTTCCCTTTATAAATCTAATGTTTCCAGTGACTTACTTCCCTTTATAAATCAAATAATTCTATTGGCTTACTTCCCTTTATAAATCTAATATTTCTAGTCACTTACTTCCTTTTATAAATCTAACATTCCAATGACTTACTTCCCTTTATAAATCTAATAATTTTAGTGGCTTACTTCCCTTTATAACTCTAATATTTGCAGTAACTTACTTCCCTTTTGTAAATCTAATAATTCTAGTGGCTTACTTCCCGTCATAAATCTAATATATCTAGTCACTTACTTCCCTTTATAAATCTAATAATTCTAGTGACTTACTTCCAGCTATAGCAGCAGATAACACCATCTTGTCCAGTAGTAAATACACTCTGACTATCATCTGAGAAAGCTATGTTCCTCACACCACCACTGTGGTAGTCATGTGGTCTAATGGAAATGAAACGGTCCTACAAATACAAATCTCTCCATTTATCAATCTGAAAATCATAACTGATATGATTTGGAGATCAACAAACATAAAAATTTTGAAAAGTTTTTATTGTGCATATTAAACCAGGTTCTTGGAAAACTATTTTCAAGATCATATGAATGAAATTGTATACCGATAAGAATATGTTATCATGTTTCATAAAAAAAAATTTTTTTTAAATCTATCATGATTTGTTTATTTACTTTAAACAGAGCTGAAAATGTCATTACTTAGTAATAAATCTTTTCAAAGACTTCAAATATATCCCATAACCTTAACTGATACACATACCAAACTTCCTATAGCTCTGACTTGTACATAACCTTAACTGATCCACATACCAAACTTCCTATTGCTCTGACTTGTACATAACCTTAACTGATACACATACTAAACTTCCTATTGCTCTGACTTGTACATAACCTTAACTGATACACATACCAAACTTCCTATTGCTCTGACTTGTACATAACCTTAACTGATCCACATACCAAACTTCCTATTGCTCCGACTTGTACATAACCTTAACTGATACACATACCAAACTTCCTATTGCTCTGACTTGTACATAACCTTAACTGATCCACATACCAAACTTCCTATTGCTCCGACTTGTACATAACCTTAACTGATACACATACCAAACTTCCTATTGCTCTGACTTGTACATAACCTTAACTGATCCACATACCAAACTTCCTATTGCTCCGACTTGTACATAACCTTAACTGATACACATACCAAATTTCCTATTGCTCTGACTTGTACATAACCTTAACTGATCCACATACCAAACTTCCTATTGCTCTGACTTGTACATAACCTTAACTGATCCACATACCAAACTTCCTATTGCTCTGACTTGTACATAACCTTAACTGATCCACATACCAAACTTCCTATTGCTCTGACTTGTACATAACCTTAACTGATAAACATACCAAACTTCCTATTGCTCTAACTTGTACATAACCTTAACTGATACACATACCAAACTTCCTATTGCACTGACTTGTACATAACCTTAACTGATACACATACCAAACTTCCTATAGCTCTGACTTGTACATAACCTTAACTGATCCACATACCAAACTTCCTATTGCTCCGACTTGTACATAACCTTAACTGATACACATACCAAACTTCCTATTGCTCTGACTTGTACATAACCATCAATACCATAACTAGCCAACCATTTACCATGTGGAGACAGTAATAATTTAGCTCCTGGTAACTGGTGTCCTGGGAACTCTGTTTCTGGTAACAAAGGCTCAGCATGACCCTAAAAACAAAAGCATTTTATATGTGATATAACCTTCAGTTAGTTTTAGTAATATTTATGTTCTACTTCTGTTAAATCGAATGTGCATTTATAATGATTGAATACACAAATTGCAAGATATTTATAAAATCAATACATTTTACACACTTCTCACAAATATCTTGGCACTAATGTGAACAAGGTGAACTGCTATACACATTACGCCAACTTGAAGTAATGATTGATGGGGTAATGGTAAAACATGCTTAAATGACACTTTCTACCAATTTTAAGAAGCTTTGATTTGGAGCTCCTGATGAACTGTCTGTTTACTCAAAAAAAAAATTGCAATGTCATTAGCTAAATCATTAAAATTAATTGAAAGAAAGAAGATATTTCAGAAATGTACAGAATCTGAATGATTTCTACTAATAATGTAAAGTGAACAAAAGGACAATAAGAAGAAAGTATTCCCTTTTTGTCCTTGATACATTTGAAGTGATAAGATAGAGATATTTCCCTCCAAAACATATATTAACACACACATCACAGATGTTATAAACAAACCCATGTCCACATCATTATACAAAATAATTAGTGGTTTCACAACATATTTGAAAAATCCACAGAGCAGACTACTATTATAAGATAGTCACCATTAGTTTGATTGTCTTTTAGTATCAGCAACATAGCAGTATTAAAGATCACAGGAAACGATTTTTAAATTTTGTTTTTATTTATTAGATATAAACTTCTTATTTGTTTTATTCGAAAAAAATCAGAATTATTGTCAAAATCCGTATTTATATCCATAAAACCCCCTCCGAAAGTTCTGTCAGTATCGGGTGTGTTCATGACTTACTTCCCTTGAATTGAATCTTTTGTCTACGTCATACGTGCCATAGCTTTGTTTACAGCTGATCACCATGCGTAGTATACAACTGATATAAAAAATTGTTAAGTATGTCTAGTTCCGGAGCAAGTGATGTTGACGAGTTACCAGAATTAGGAATAAAAGGTTCGTCTGTGCATCCGTATCAGTATGAACCAACAGTTCTTCCGGGAAGAGTTATTTCCGAGTCGGAAAGTGACCCTGACAGTGACACTGACAGTGATAGCAAGTTGGATGCATCGGACGACGATATGCCATTGCCGGGATTAGAAACAGAAGTAGATGACATTAGCTTATGGTAAATCAGCCCTTATTTTTATTCAGTTCTGAAAATAATTTAAAAAAATGCATACTGCAATGTTAAAACGGAGTCGGGGTAAAAAAAAGGGGGGGGGGGTATTGTTGTTGTTTTCTCTTCGTAAACAAATGCGGCTAAAGGTCATTTTAACTTATGCTATAGTATGTCTATATGCTAAATCAAAATAAAGTTTTTTTCTTACTTACTTTCTTTTGGTTTTTTTTTACAAGAACGCAAATAAGGCTTACAGACCAGCTTGTATTAGTACATATATAGAAATGTAAAGTGATGTACATGTAGGCGGAAATAATATAAAAAAGAAGATGTGGTATGATTGCCAATGAGACAACTATCCACAAAAGACCAAAATCACACAAACATTAACAATTATAGGTCACCGTACGGCCTTTTAAAATAACATTCATGTATCTTGTCCCATGGCCATGGGTGTTCATACTATTAAGAATTCATCATAACTTTACAATTTCCATTGTAAAAGCATGCACATGACATACAAAAATATATAATCTTGCTCACACACACAGTATTTAATTATAAGCAGGCGAGATTGCTCATAATTTTCCCAAAACAAGAATGTTTACTAAAAACATGTGCAAATACACTGTGCTTAAACGGCTGTGGGTAACTTAAGTTACCCACAGCCCAAGATGGAGCCGCCTTGCGTCGGTTAGATACTTTTCTTCTATAGAATAACAATACCACGAATGCATCAATTAAACAACTGAATTTAAAAGTTGTATTAATCGTTTAGGGAAACCCCTAAACTGGAAAGGTGATTAAGTTCTACAAAATAAACGATCACAGCACGATTTAAAAAAACACTTAGGCTGTCCGTAACTTCAAAACAACTTGTCCGTAACTTTTTTCATCATTCCAATAGAGATGTCCGTAACTTTCAAAGAATCGACATACGCGGATGTAATGTTTAAACTGATGATAGAGATTGCATCGAATACATATTCACAAAACGAAGTAGATGTCTAGTATGATATAATTCATTGTATCGATGGAAGACAAAATTGGGAAAAATATGAAAAAAATCACGATAAATCCGCAAAACTCGGGTCTCATTTTGTATAACGTCGGGGTACCCGAATCGCCTAGTTCGGAGGGTTGTTTCCGCGATCATAGCAGATAAACTGTTGAAACATCATTGTTCGTTTTTATTTTTGAACAAGTAGACTACACAAGTATTTTTTACACATACATGTAGCATGTATACACTTACTGATTTTCTGCCAGCAACGACAAGGGTATCGTGAATCCGGGATTTTGGAGGGGAACCCAAATTGCCCAGGCATGCAGTGGATAGACTATACGAGACTTAAGTGCACAAAATTTTTCCGTTTTTTTTTAAAAAGCCAAAAACACTTTTCTCTCATGCTCACAAAAACAAATCCCATTTGCATTGACAGTAAAATAAAAGGGGTGTCAATCTGGACACACTGGGACGTTGCGCACGGTAATATTGAGGCACCCTGGCCAAGATTTACAGTAAATGGGAAAACGTAAAAAAGGACATTTTGTATAAATGAATAAACCTAGTTTTACAGCTAGCTGCATATTTCATTTGTATGCAAGTTGCATTAAATCTCATTAAACTGAATAAAACTAAAAGACACAATAGGTAAAAGTCAGTGACATTAAAAGGAAAAGAGCAGTCAACATAGTGTAACAATTCGACACAGTATATAAAAATATAAATAACTACGTAGGACAACAGGGTAATTTAATAGTCTAACAACCCCTGATAACATACAAAGAGAGAAAACAAAACATACTAGCAAACATATTCAAAAAATCATAACACTAAAACTAACTGGTGGGATGTATAAATACCGAGCCGCGTCAAAGAGTATTCATCAAAATAAACATAGAAAGAAACAGAGGTGAAGGTAAACCGCAAACATGTAATTAAACTCAAAACATTAAAGAGTATGGAAAAGCCTTGGTCTGACAAGCGAAAAACGACGATAAGACGCACATCAGTAAATAAAAGTTCAAACCATAACCAGGATGGAGTACCACAAACCCCACATAAAACTTCTGTGGTGTAAGTATGATGCGTTAATAAAATCACATTTGGTGGTGAATGAGTAGTATAAACGGCCGCGAATGTTACAAATATGATGTTAATTGTCTTCTAATTGTTGAAATTATAATTCTAAAAATTTTAAATCAAAAGTTACCCACATCTAAAAATAAAGTTACGGACAGTCTGCTTAGTTTCGATCAAAAAGTTACGGACATCTTATGCATTTTTTAAAGTTGACCTTGCGCTTTAGTGAACTCTATATTAACAAACTTATGGTAATTTTTAGTCATTTCTTTATTCAATAATCCTATAAATATTTACATTCTGCATGAAAAACGTCGCAAAAGGTATATTTTGTATGAATTAAATATCAACAAGTTTAGAGTCCGCCATCTTGGGCTGTGGGTAACTTAAGTTACCCACAGCCGTTTAAGCACAGTGAAATACATGTACTTGTCAAAGAAGTTGGCACTCGTCTCATCAGATATAACTCTATATTCATTACAACTCTTTTTCTGATAGAAGGCCACTCTGCATGTGTAATGAGTATAGCCCTGTAATAGCTTTCTTTCAGGTAAAACACATAAATGTCTCGACAATTGTATCAAAATTGAAAGTTGGTGTTGACATTCACAACTATTTGCCCATTTATTTTACAAGGTAATTGTTCTTATTAGAATATAAAAGTTGTCTTATAAATAGGAAAAAATCGAAGAGAAAATTATTTTGGAGCAAGAATTTCAGATGTTGTGTACATGGTGTATGTACACTGAATGTTCATATGTTCATAAAAACAAAACAAAGATTTTCATTACTGTGTCAGTTCAAAATCAATCATCCCTGCTTGCATGGTTAGTACCTATATCAGCTCCACTATTATAAACGGTGGTCATGATCATATTGAAAACACAAGTGAATGGATTAAAAAAAGGAGCTAGTGTCGTCATCAGTGGCGGATCCAGAAATTTTCATAAGGTTGGACCTGCTTCGGTCATGTTTTGAACAGTGATTCCCTAAATAAGCAACCATTTTTTTTTTCATAGAAAAGAGGGGACCCAGCCCCTTATTTTTTTCATTTTTTATTTCTTTTCTATATATGGACCCATTAGAATTTATAAGGATTTTTTTTATCAATAAATTTCTTTTTGTATTGTTAACATACTTCCTTTTGGTTAATGTTTCTTCTTGTTGGTAATATATTTTTCTCCCTGTAGCTAATAAGTCATTGAGACCACTTTGACAACAGGCTCTTTTTTTACCCTGAGTCCCTGACAAATACTTAATCAGGTTCTTGTACCCTTATTTTGCCTTTGTTTACCTTTTTCCAGAACAGCCATTAACATAATTGTTGTATTTGGTTCTTATAGGTGTTCCTGTAGCAGATGTTCAGCAATGCCAACAAGGAGAGAGTGCAAATGTTGCCGGAATACTAATGTTGTGGACAGTAAAGTAGAGGAAGCTGACTTGAAATGTATTACAGAGCATGAAGGATTTCAAGTAAACTGTCTGAACCAGTACGTTTTAGAGACAACATATTATGAATATGTTCAGGATAATGGACCGTTAGAGGACAATGCCATGATTCATGAGTAAGATATTTTCAAATACAACTAAAGTCACAAAATGATGAATAAGTTTTGGCATTTACATAATCAAATTCATGATTCTTTGAATTTTTCTTAAGATGATTTATTAACAAAAATCAATAAGACCAAATACATGGATTATATTTTCAAAGGCAAGTCTGCAAGGGGCTGTTGGTTCTCTAGATTCGCTCAATTAAAAGAATGAGACAATATATTTATATTGACGTTTAATAGCAATATTTAGACCATGTAAATAATATCAATTCTGGCCCTTTATACAGTAATCTTCCTGTAGGTACAAATGTACCTATCCCAAGTCAAGATATTGAAATTTATGGGTTTTTTGCTTGTTGTTGTATTTCATTTTATTTCTGATTTTGGTACATCATATAAAAAGATAAATCGAGCTGTTGATTTTTCCTGTTTGAAGTATTTTAAATGTGGGTATATAACTGGTCCCTTTGTTATCACAATGCATGCGAGTCAATGGTCTACATTAAAGGCTCAGCTGTACCAGAACCTACATGTATAATTTCTGACTTGTACAAGTTGTGAATGCTTGCGGCTTTTGCTAGGGAGTTGTCTCATTGGCAGTTATACAAAATCTGATTTTTTCATATATACAACATTGTAAAAACAATTTCACAAGTAATAAAATATACAAAGTACTTTATTAAACATGGTTTAGAAACCCCCACAATGATTAAGTATACAATTTACATAATGAACAATAATGTGTTCATATATTGTACATGTACATGTACATATGAATGCCCCTATTGCACTACTATTTCTATGTTTAGTGACAAAAAATTGTGGTCAAAATGTTAAACTCTAATTTGAAAGTAAAGTTATAAAGATCATATCATAATTATAAAGAACATGTGTACTTGGGTTCAAGTTGATTGATTTCTTAAAAACTACCTTGACCAAGAAAATTTACCAAAAGCAAGACAGATGCACAGACCAAAAGTACAAGATACCCCTAATTAGGACATTAAAAAATTTAGTGAGTTGGGGGAAATTCCAATAATTCTCATTAAAACTTGTTTCATTTTAGGACTTATAGATACTTGGCTTACAGAAGGTTTGTAAGATGGGTTTGGCACAAACTGGGAAAGAAAAACAGAAGGATTTTGCCATCATGTGTTGTTACCGCCATTAGAGGTGCTTTTCCATCCCAGGAATACTGTGGATTCAAATATCCAAAATAAAAATATAAACACTTTGTGTAGGAATTTGTTAAAATTATTATAGTATTCTGTTGTCATTTAATTCAAATTTAACTTATAAAAAATAAGATGTGGTATTATTGCCAATGAGACAACTATAGACAAAAGACCAAAATGACACAAAGATTAACAACAATAGGTAACCGTACAGCCTTCAACAATGAGCAAAGCCCATACCGCATTGATAAGACAATGTAAAACAATTCAAACGAGAAAACTAATGGCCTTATTTATGTAAAAAAATGAACGAAAAACAAATATGTAATACATAAACAAACGAGAACCACTGATTTACAGGCTTCTGACTTGGGACAGGCACATACATAAATAATGTGGTGGGGTTGAACATGATAGCAGGATCCCAACCCTCCCCTAACCTGGGACAGTGGTATAACAGTACAGCATAAGAACGAACTATAAAAATCAGTTGAAAAAGGCTTAACTCATCAGATAGGCCAAAAATACCAGTGGACGTGGCCCGGTACTTATACATCCCTACACAAAAAGACAAAATGAACAGATCTGAGAGTACTCACAGTTATCTGATGGCTAGTTCAAAGCCACAAACAACTAATAAAAAAATCATGCATCTAAGACTAAAGACTTGTTTGTTTTTTAAATTTTCAGAAAAATTTTACAAATTTATATTTTGAAATAGTTTAATGAATTTTTCAAAGTATTTTTATCCTGTGCTCAGTAAGTTTGTCAGTTTGTCAGTTCAATATTAATAAGTTGAAATATATATTGTTGTCTCTCTGACACATTCCCCATTTCCATTTTTAATTTTATATACATGATAAATAAATGAATTAGTGTTTATTCCAAATTAAATCTTGATTTGTGGTTATCAACAATGTCTGCCTTGGGGGGATGAGGTTTACTGTGTGATAAAGGAGGAGGTCGGACTTTATCGTCACGTCGTCTTTCTGCAATTGCTTCACTGTAGCTCTTTAGACGCTCCCTTCTGAACAGCAGATCCTGGAATAGTTCTTGAACATAACCTGAAAAAATAATAAAATGTTTATCTACAAAGTCTACAAATTATTCTTCAGGAACAGGTATCAACAAATTTGCACTTGAAAGAAAACAAGACTTTTTTTATATTTCAACAAGTAGAAATACATAGAAAAAAGTTAGTGATGAAATTATTTTTACATATATATCAAAAGGAGGATGTGGTATGATTGCTAAATGAGACTACTCTCCTCAAGAGACCAACATGACGCAGAGATAAGCAACCTCAGATCAATAAAGACTTAAACAAGGAGCAAGGCCCATAACAGCTAGTCGGCTATGCCCCATGATGTCAAAGAAAATACAATTCAGAAGAGAAAACTAATTACTTAATTTATGTACTTTGTACAAAATAATTAACATATTACACAACATCAATTGCAAATAACAATTGAATTCAAAGTCAATAACAAACTAATGAAAATAAAATGCTCTGCAGGATGCAGCTTGATATGACCACAAAGGTGAAACTTTTGAACAGTTGGGGTGGGTATGGACACAACATTTAAGCCTGATACAGCTCTAAATTTAGATTGAGATTACATTTTTGACACAGCACAGGTTTCTGACAAGAATGAATATGGTCAAATTCATTATTTAACTTTAAATTTACCCATTATGGTCCAATATCCAAACTCTAAATACAGTGTTAGATTCAGAATATAAAAAATGTCCAAGAATTCCAAAAAATATTTTTTTGCACCTATTTGACCTCAATGTTGACCAATTTGATATAACATGGCCCGAAAACCAAAGAACCCTATCAATCCAATATTTGTTAAATTTTGAACTCTCTCAACCTTTTGCAGACTAATTTGAAAACAAGACCCATAATTACAATTCTAAATATTCAGTTGGATTCGGCATATCAAAGAAACCCAATAATTTAATTTCAGATTGAATTCAAAACAGTTTGATTTTTGACCGTTTTGACCTCAAAGGGGACTAATTTGATAAAGGGGCCCAAAAATCAAAATACATGGTTACTATAGGTTAGATTCAGAAAACCAAAGAACCCCATATTTCAATTTTGTTGAAATCACAATAAGCTTCATCTTGGACACTTTGAACCTTATTGTACACTAATTTGAAAATGGGACCCAAAATTACAAGTCTAAATATACATGTACATTACACATTACAAGTCAGCATATCAAAAAACCACAAAATTGATGAAATAATAAATGTTTAATTTGGGAACATTTTGACCTGAAACTTTTAAAAGGGACCAAAAATCATATATCTAAATACATGGTTTAATTCAGCAAACTAGAGAACCCCATATAATTTATCTTTGTTGAAATCACACTTAATATAATTTTTGACCCTTTGAACCTTTATGTAGACCAATTTGAAAACTGCACCCCCTCCCCCTCCAAAAAATCAGTTAAATTTGGCATAACAAAGAACCCCAACAATTCATTTTTTGATGAAATCAAAGAAAGTTAAATTTTGGACCTCTTTTTGACCAATTTAAAACAGGCCCAAATTCCCAAAATGAAAGAACTCAAGAAATCCGGAATAAAATCCCCTTGAAATTGGTAAAGAAATAAGCAACTTATAAAGTATTCTTTTTGGAACCTAATTCCAAAACTGCTAGGACCATAGTCCCCCAAAATCAATCCCAACCTTCCTTTTGTGGTTTCAAACCTTGTGTTTAAATGTCATAAAGATCCATTCACTTTTAAAACTAAAGTGATTATCCAGAAAAAAAAAGTGTCTTTGGACAACCCTGATGCCAGACAATAATAAAGTGGAACCCAATACATGTATACAAACAAAAAATAATTTTTGACAGTTGTATAAAAATCATGCCTGTAATAGATGTCAAGATGTATTTTAAAAAGTTAAAAATATATTTACCATACGTTGCATTAACCTTAACTTCCTTTGCCACACCTTCACCTTTACGAGCCTTTGGATAGGAAACTCTAAATTGTGCTGTCCCAGTTGATGTCACTGCTTGAGGTCTTGAAGAATTTTCATTAAAATGCATTGCTGCCAAGTAAATTCTGGAGAAAAAAAATTATATGATTACCATGTGTCCTATACATGTACATTTTATTGCAATTTGACTATATAGCAATAATTTTCATTGGACATTGACAAATACTATGAAGGGTTAGATTCCGTGTTCTACCAGTTTGTAAAGAAGAAAGCCAGAATTTTGATTTCTGACTTTTCATGACTTTGTAATTTATAATAAAAATAAACAAGAAAGTCACATTTTGTACATCAAAATCTTTTTGTCATAATTAATGCCAATTAGAGGCATAAGATAAGTATAAATAGGTATGTTATTTATGTTTAACATAGGGAATATACTATGACTTCATGTTTAAAATTAGATATTATTACCAAAGAAAAGGCAAGATTTGCAGACCTTTTCATTATAAATGTTTTTTTTATAGCCAACCTATTTATTATTGGGAATTTAATTTAATTACGGGTAATAAGTGACATAGGAACAAAGATAACTGTATTGTATTTATTTCTTGGCCTTTGAAAAAAATTAAGATCTTTTCTGTACAAATATCTGTTCACCTAGCTCAGATACAGGTCACTAGGGGTACTCAATTTTAAATATGTAGAGTTAAGATTAACTGGAGTAAATATGATTATTACTAGTACTTTAAGAATGACTTTTATTATTACCTTGCCTCAATTTGTGCATGCATGAAATGCACAGACTTTGGTGCAAAGAAACACACAACTCTGTGGTAGGACTCCAAACTTGATGTCTGTTCTGCAGGAGACAGTTTCCCAATATCCTTCATTAAGGTTCTTTCCTGTGCAATCTTTTCAATTGCTTGATACACTTTACTATCTAAAAATTCAAATATAAAATATACAGAACAAGTATAAGCAATATTTTTATTTTTAATTATTTGAGTGATTTTAAAAGTCCAGGGACCGTAACTCTGTACAAAATCATTACACAGACCTGTACAAAATTTGAACTTGATCTGTAACTCGTCATGATAACACTATATACCAATCTTGGACTTTAAACATGACATAAAAAAGGAAGAACACTGATTATTTGTGTTTATGCTCTAGATCCAATGACCATAACTCAGCTCATCTGGGCAAAACATAAATCAAAATTAATGTGTAATTAGTCATGATAAAAATGATAAATATACACCAAATATCAAGTTAAAGTTTCAAGCATGAGAAGAAAAGTAGGTAGGGGAATATTAAATTTTTACATTCAATTGTCATTTGTACTTTACCTTTTTTTATCCATTCTCTGTCATCAAGTGTGTCGTGAAGACATGCTGGGAATTTCGGGCCATGCCCCTCATGGATGTTTGTAATATGGTTTAGGATGGACGACCACTTCTGTGTTACCATTTCCCCATCACCCTGGCTGCTTGCAGCACACCAGTAAATGTGGTTGCTTATGGACTTGGCCCATCTCCCTATGACATCAAAGCCCTTTGTCTTCCTTTTTCCCAGTGCATCTAATTTCTTAAAAACACCTGAAATTCAAACAATAACCCTGAGTGTAAATAAACTAGTATGGTATAGCTTTGCTCATGATTGAAGGCTGTTCAGTGAGCTAAAGTTGTTAATTTCTGTGATTATGTTCTATTAAATTTTGAGGAGTTGTTTAATGGGCAATCATACCACATCTTCTTATTTTTATACATTGCAGCATATAGTTTTTCAAAAAATAAACTAACAACAACAAGGAATACAAATAATTTTTTACCTCCAAATTCCTTTTTAGTAAGAAATGTTGAATTGTAATGAATTTATAAAGACATTTTTACCTTTAGCAACATGCCAGACATCAAACATGTGATGGACATTTTTTCGTTCCAATCTCATATATTTTTTTATGGAAGGATGTCTGTCTGTGACAAAATTCAGAACTTGAATGTCATTTCCATCTAAATAGGCAAGGCAACGTTTAAGACCCTCCAACTCCATATGGTAAGAGTTAGGAACCTCATTGCTCTATAAAAAAAAAAGATCAGCAGTATTATTACTGGTTTATTTATGACATATGTGTTTAAGAACATCTTTAATGACTACCCTGACTAGATATTGATTTTTGAAATTGGCATCTAATGGTACTGAACAATACATATATATATATGTATTTTAATTCAATCATGTGAATATACACGTACTAACATTTACAACTACAATGTCATGAGTGTATTTACATTGTTATACATTAATCATACATTTACTAAATTGTACTGCATGTATTGTTTAAATACATGAAATTTCAATTAAGAAATATTTAAACAATATTGTACCAAAAAATGTCACTGACCCATATTAAAAGTATCTTTAATGACTATATATATATACATGATATATGATGAAACTTCAATCATTGTCAATGATCACTGGTTAATGTCTGTGTCATTTTGGTCTCTAATGGACAGTTGTCTCATTGGAAATCATACCACATCTCCTTTTTATATTTAATTCATCTGAATGTTTAATAAACAATTAGTAGTAAATTTTAAGACAAAAATGTACCTGAACCAACTGCATATCTATGATTTTGCTACGTTCAAGATCCATAATGCTGTAAGACCCATACTTTGCAGTATGCCCTGGGGTACAACACCTTGCATCACCACCAATCTTAACTGGAGAGCCGTTGTTTTGAATTTCAGTTATAAGGTCTAGCTGTTTACATTGCCATATATCTGTGATTGTTGGCAGCAGGTAGGCATTCTGTAGGGATGAAAATGTTCTTTCAGAGAAACAACATACTGAAGCATGTCTGAAAAATGTTAATATTTTGGATATGCTCCCTCCTGAAAATAGTACTGCTCCAGCCAGAATTAAGTTTCCAAGTGGCATAGTTCCTGAAAAAGGCTGACTGTTCCATCTTGTAATTTCAGGACATTTGCATTTCAAATTAACAGTCACAGCAGTTCCTATAACATTGAAAGTATCTATTTCCTTAGTTGACACACAGTGTAGACACACTGATTGTAACAGTTCTTTAAGATTACTCTCAAATACCATGAACTTTCTTTCCTTAAAAGGTGGATTTGTGTGCGGCTCCTCATTTTTATCATGCTCTTCATTTATTAATGTATCTTCATTTATGTCCATCTCCTCATCACTAAAACCTTCTTCTTCATAAGGAACCCAGTCTTCGTCACTCTCATTGCTGCATGTGTCATGATCTTCGTCTGTCATTTCAGGAGTCTGGCTATATCTAAGTGCTCTAGATGGTTGCACTGTGTCTGTCTGTACAGCTGCATCAGTAGTATGCACACACCTCATGTCAGTCTGACAGCTAAAGTGGTTCTTTTCCTAAAAGAATATATATATCTTAGAAAAAAAACTTACATACATATTAAAATTTAAAAACCTACATTTTTAAATAAAACTAGAGGCTCTAAAGAGCCTGTGTTGCTCACCTTGGTCTATGTGAATATTAAACAAAGGACACAGATGGATTCACGACAAAATTGTGTTTTGGTGATATTGATGTGTTTGTAGATCTTACTTAACTAAACATTCTTGCTGCTTACAATTATCTGTATCTATAATGAACTTGGTCCAGTTAGTTTCAGTCATTCAGTGGAAAATGAAAGTGAAAATTTACCAATTTTATGAAAAGTGTTAAAAATTGACTAAAAAGGGCAATAACTCCTAAGGAGGTCAATTGACCATTTTGGTCATATTGACTTATTTGTGAATCTTACTCAGCTGAACATTATTGCTGTTTACAGTTTATCTCTATCTATAATAATATTCAAGATATTGACCAAAAACAGCAAAATTTCCTTAAAATTACCAATTCAAGGGCAGCAACCTAACAACAGGTTGTCCAATTCATTAGAAAAATTAAGAGCAAATAGATCTTGACCTGAATAACAATTTAAACCATGTCATATTTGCTCTAAATGCTTTTGTTTTTGAGTTATAAGCCAAAAACTGCATTTTACCCCTATGTTCTATTTTTAGCCATGGCGGCCATCTTGGATGGTTGACCGGGTCACTGGACACAATATTCAAAACAAAATACCCCAATGATGATTGTGGCCAAGTTTGGTTAAATTTGGCCCAGTAGTTTCAGAGGAGAAGATTTTTGTAAAAGTTAACGACGACAATGGACGCCAAGTGATGAGAAAAGCTTAGGAACATCTACTGTAATATTTATTCCTGTGGAAATAATATTCCAGAATAGTTTTTCCATTTGGAACTTATATTATGAAGGAACTTCTATTCCGTGACAGGCCCTTTAGGCCAGGTGAGCTAAAAATGGACAATATCTATCATATTTATAGGTGTACATGTATTGAATTCCGAAGGGGTAGGGATTTTTTTTTTTAAATATACAGCGTTATAGGTTGATTTTGTATGCACTTTATATATAAATGTATTTTTTTCCCCCATATGAAAATAAAAATGCTTTGCTGAGTGTAGCCTGATACAAACACAGAGGTTGAACCGTTTGAAAAATATTTATGTCCCTGTCCTAATCCTTTTGCTTATCTGTTGGTGTAGTTCATATGTGGTTTTGTTTATCGTTTTGTAAATATATACATGTAAATTATGGCACTAGTTTTCTCATTCAAATTATATTACTCCATTGTATACTGGCAAACTGTTGGCCTTTTAAAGTATACTGAGTATTTTTTAAAGACTTTATAGCATTGAACTTTAAACTTGAAGGCATTATTAATTGTCACTGACTGCTGCTTACTTTTTACAGTTTACTTATTCTTAACTATTCTGTCTTTGATGAAAAGTTGTCTCATTGCAATCATGCTACATCTTATTTAATTCATATAAATCAGTCTGCACCATTAGCAATTAGCAAGTAGTCCTATTCCCTTGACTAGTATTTTATAGAATCATATTAGTAAAAATTTTCAAAATGTTTGATAGTCTGATAGGGACAACTTTTGATATTTAGTTAACAAACAAGCAGATGAAAAAGTATTTGATGAAGACTGATATATCAGGCTGATATATATATCATATGATATTATAACTTACCACTTGGACTGTTTAGATATATGCATTGTATCTTTGAGGTTCCATGGGTATAGCCACTGCTGTGTAGATAGCTTCCTCTTTATCAGATGTCACTTTATCAAAGCACTTGTCTTTGCTTTCTTGTTCATAACATTCATCATGTTCATTTGATCCATGTATGTCTGAATGGTCTGAGTCTGCTTCTGGTGATTCTTGTACATGTATGTCTGAGTCTGCCTCTGGTGATGCTTGTACATGTACAATTTCCAATATTTTATTCAATGCCTGTAACAGTAATTTTCAAGTTTTAATACAAGTGCATATACAGTGTATATATATATGAGCTTTATTATCTGTATTTTTTTCAGCAGAGATTATAGTCTTACATGTACATATATTAAAAACAATACTTAGATGCTGATCCTCTTAATTATATGATGAATTAAAATCATTGCAATTCATAATTCATTTAGCCTTTGTCTCTGCATGATTCTGATAGATGGAAATATAATTCAGAGCAATATAATATAAATAGTATATATATTAATCATGTTGTATAGCATTGTATAACATAGTTGACTGACTTTAGCTTACATTACATATGAAAGTACCCTATTTGTTAATGGAACAAATTAACTAATGATTGTTTTAATCATTCTTACCATGCAATTTCCTTGCATCATTATCATGATTATAATTTAATTACTAATTAGTACATTTTTTGTCAGTCAGATATATAGCTGACAGATTTTTTTTTCTTCAAATTTATACTAAGCATCAAGCCATGAATGTTGATACTAAACTATATATATTGCATGATATAGTACATGTAATAATACAATGAGATAAGATAGATCACAATGCTAAAAACAGGCAAAGGGAGCTACATTGTACCAATTGATAATCCAGGGAAGGGGCTCAGATAAAAATTTTAAAAAGAAAGGACAGAAAAAGATTAAAACAAATCAGGATGAGGAACCTCAACTTTTCTAAGATGACAGACAATTTATGTAAAAAAAAACCAGGGTTACAAAAAAAAAAAATCCTGAACAAAAATCTTCATCCAAGGGACACGCCCCCCCCCCGGCCCCCCCAACTCCCAAACCCACCCTTAAAAACATAAATATATGCCCCCTTCTGACAGGGGTGGATCCAGCCATTTTAAAAAGATGCAGGGTGTCCAACCCATGACAAAAGGGGGAGGGTCAAACGGTAACCATATGTCCCTATTCAAATGCATTGATCGCCAAAAAAAGGGGGGTCCAACCCCCACCCCCCCCCTCTTGATCCGCCACTGCCCTTTCACAATTTCATTATAAATTAAAAAAATGTTTGAACACGAATTTTTTTGCGAGTTATAAATAATTAAAAAAGATAATGAAAAAATTAAAAATACCTCTATTCTTTTTCTTTTCCTGACCGCTCCTGATTGCCGAACAAGCTTTCTCTTTTTCTCTTCTGCTGACACTGTCAGTGTTGTGTTCTGTAGCTTTTTGGGGGAAGAAAAGTCAAAGATCGTCGGCACTGCGTCTGATTTTAACTGTAACTTTTTCATTTTGTATCCAATTGAAGCTGCAAATAGCGGATTTACCACAAACTGATCATTGCTAAAATGTTTAGCGCATAATCTGGATGTGTTGGATGGCTGAAAGTTCTTCCGTTTCACTTTGATTGTCCATTGTTTACGTCTATGATCATCTTTCGGAAACTCAAATAGTCCTATTCCTTGACCTGACCCAGTTTTGCAGTTAAATGCAACACAATACACCATACTAAATATAGATTACACGCTCCAATAATTTCAACTTCTGCTAATGTAAAATGAAAGTCGCCGATAGCACGTATGACGTAGTAGGTAAAGGGAGATCATCCAAGAGTAAAAAATACGCGGGCTATTCAAATGGGTATAAAATCGTCTTTTTTCTTATGAATAAAACGGAACATTTAAGATTGAATCCGATTTTTATCTGTTATTTATACTTATGGACACATGATAACAAGAAATAATAATATATGGAAAATCACTTCCTGTGATCTTTAATATTATTATGATTTAAAACTGCCAATCTATCAATCCCCTTTTCTAATCTATGTAATGAAACAACGAAAAAAAAAAACACCAAGAAAAAGCAATGATAACTCTGCTGTTAAACTTAAAATGTATTAATAGCACTATTACATCAAAATCACCAAATTCTGGTGTACGTTCGCCGCCTTCTGCTTCAAGATACTACAAAAAATACAAATACATTTTCTATTTAACTAAATCCTTGAATGTCAGATAAAATGAAATTCAATATCTATGTTAAATAATAATTTAATTGAGGAAAAAAATAAGATTTAACAAGAACCATTGATTCCCTTGAATAATGTCTATAAGACTTGACCAGCGATTGATATGTTACCTTCTTAGGAATCTCATCAGGCAATGATATCTGGTGTAATTTTTTGGTTTTCTGTGAAACAGCAAACAGTAGATTTCCTTCAGCCACAGCTCCTCCAAATGATGGGATTCCAAACTTCAGTACCATTTTCTTTATTGCTGCATCTTTGAAATCACATTTCAAACTTTGGACACTCTTCCTTGGATCTGTTTAAAAAAGAATAAAAAGATAAAGTTAGGATTTATATAAATACTTAGTGACAAGATTCTGTCATTGATAGATAAAAAGATTGGACCAAATAACTGTTTATCCTGAAAAATTTTCTTATTTTGCTTTGTAGAAAAATCAAAAACAGAACTTAATTAGGCTGCCATATCATCATTACAATTTATGGGATACCAATTTTGGTTGATTTTTTGGGGAAAGATAAACCATGAATGTAAATGTTAAGGATGTTTGCTCTTCTATTTTTTAATTTTTGCCAGATTTTCGGAATCCTCTGGTTTTATCCATGTATATTCATAAATAAAAAATTGCCCATTAACCCCTACTTTTTTTCCATTATTTTATAACATAAAGTTTAAAAAGCCATATTTCACAATCTTATAAAATCCTTGTTATTATTTCATAATTTTTGAAACAAAAAAGGTGCCAATGTAAAATGTATGGAAAATCTAGAGAGAATTATTTCCCGCCAAATATTCAATGGCTTATATCTCGAAAACAAGCACACGGACCCTCTATTTTTTTCTACTTTTTATTTTTTTTTATTTATTTACTATCAATTCAAAACAGTCTTTTAAAAAGCTTGTTATTTTTAAACAGAGTAGCGAAACATCCTTTAACCCTTTCGCCGATGAGTCCCGGTTTACCGGGATTCACGCTTCAGACAGCTGACGATGAGTCCCGTTTTACCGGGATCGGAATACCTCTTTTATGTTTCCCGCTTAAAACAGTGCAAACATGAGTTATCTTTCTTTGATGGATACCCGGATGAAAGTGTAAACATTGCGCTTCCGTTTGTTGAAAACCGTGTCAAAATCAGAGGAAATTTATGGAATTTACGAGAATTTGAAATGAGGGAACATTTTTTTTGAAAGAATATGGAAGAATTGAAGCCAAACTAGTATACTTTTTTGACATAAAATGTGGTTTTAAGTACAAAACACTTGGAATGGACATCGTTCAGTGTGAGGAATTTGTACAGCCTCATAAAAATTTTCAAAATTTTGCCGTTTTGGGTTAAAAAATTACGATTTGGGGTCAAAGAGCAGAATTTTGAGAATTTCACCTAGAAAATGCCGAAAATTTGAAAATTTGAATATTTTAAGAAGAAAAAATTATTAAAACATGAATAAAACTGTGAACATGGTGTAAGTGAATGAAATAAATACACAAATAACTACAAACAAGTTTTTATTGACATTTATTATGAAGATCTCCCACTTGAGTAATAGTAGCCAGGGAAGCCATCGTCTCAGAGTAGCTTCTGTCTGGGCAGCAATCGGTGAAAGGGTTAATGCAGTACACAATTTTAATTTACTTGTATGCAGACTTTGACAAAACCATGAAATAAATAGTATAATACATGTATTAAAAGACATTTCCAAGGCATTAGGCATTCAAGTATCACTTATAATATTTTTATCTCTGCCTATTAAATTTTTGCCCTTTTAATTCTTATTTCAGGAATTTAAGTACAGCCAAGATGGTATGATACAAGATGTCATGAACAGAAATTTGATGCTGGGTGAGTCTGACATCATTTTGGGTACAGCTGAATTTCTTATATATCATTTCACCAACATACCTTTCAAGATATCCTCTGGAAGCTCAAAATATAACAAGGCATCAGCACCATTTCTTCTGTTCCCAGAACTATTTGTTGTGATAGAAACTTTTACAACACCATTGACAGTAAATGTTGTAATAGTCAAAATCTCCCCTTCAACCACTGTAAAAAAATAAATAATAAATATTTGATAATGACATAATTTTCTTTTTTTTATATTTTTTTTAAAATGATATTTGATAGAACAAACAGTTAGGTTTATGATTTTAAAACAACTAAATATTTCTTAGAGATTTTAGTTTGTCCATTACCTGTGTAACCGATTGGATTAAAGTCTTTAGAAGCCCTTCCATCTATTACAAAAACTTGTCCATTTTCTGCTCCAGCAATTAAAAAATTTCCATCCACATCATACCTGTTAACATATAACATAAAATAAGTTATTGGAAATATTTTTAAAGTTAAAATCATCATCTGCATTTATAATATCAACAAGTGCTTACTGATAAGCAGCTATAAAGTAAATTAAATACCTAATGACCTTCAAAATAGAAAAGAAGTAACCATTTAGTCATCAACAAACAAAAAGAATACGTTTCTATAAATTAAATAAGTTTGTGGTTGTACAAATAAAACTGTAACAAGGTAACATATATGTACATCTAATGATGATTTTGATAAAAGTTTGGACATACTGGCCTTGTGATGTAGATTTTATATTATGTAAGTCTGAGAACGAGGACCTATGGATACCAAGGTGACATATTATGTAAGTCTGAGAAAGAGGACCTATGGATACCAAGGTGACATATTATGTAAGTCTGAGAAAGAGGACCTATGGATACCAAGGTGACATATTATGTAAGTCCGAGAAAGAGGACCTATGGATACCAAGGTGACATATTATGTAAGTCTGAGAAAGAGGACCTATGGATACCAAGGTGACATATTATGTAAGTCCGAGAAAGAGGACCTATGGATACCAAGGTGACATATTATGTAAGTCCGAGAAAGAGGACCTATGGATACCAAGGTGACATATCATGTAAGTCTGAGAAAGAGGACCTATGGATACCAAGGTGACATATTATGTAAGTCCGAGAAAGAGGACCTATGGATACCAAGGTGACATATTATGTAAGTCCGAGAAAGAGGACCTATGGATACCAAGGTGACATATTATGTAAGTCTGAGAACGAGGACCTATGGATACCAAGGTGACATATTATGTAAGTCTGAGAAAGAGGACCTATGGATACCAAGGTGACATATTATGTAAGTCTGAGAAAGAGGACCTATGGATACCAAGGTGACATATTATGTAAGTCTGAGAAAGAGGACCTATGGATACCAAGGTGACATAAACAACTCAAAGCAGACTAAGAGTAAAAAAAACGCTATATATATTAAGTGTTTTAAATGATGAGTTTTCCACTTGTTCGCATATAAATAAATACAAATATTCATATCAATATACATTTAATACAAAATTAAGTTTTTTCCAATATTGGTAAACATGACTAAGTTGTCCCTTTTCAGACAAGAAACTGAGCTAAAGTACCCTTCATCTTTAACAGTCCTGCATTGCACTTCCATATCTACTTTATGGTGAACTAGACCTTAAATCTGTAGAGGAACAAATAGAATAGGCACAGGCCTGAATAAAGGTCTTAGGGGAGATGCCATCTAAAATTAAAAACCGAAAGCCATAATTTAATAAATCATCAATGAAAGAGAAAAATTGATGGCTTTTCATTATTTATTATACACTTACGTCAAATTTGAGACAGGTACATGGTACATTCTGGTGCTCTTTATAATTCTTGGTTTTTGAACATTGGTTAGATCAACAATCATGACATGTCCACTAACAGTCCCTACAGCTGCAACATGAGTTAGGGGACTACAAGCCATACATGTAGCCTGAAATGGAATAAACACTATCGTTATAGTTAAGTGAAGCATAGGTTGTTTCCAAATATTCTAGACATTTGGTAAAAATTTAGCTGACTATTGAGATTTTTCATACAAGAGAGACAGTTGCATGATTTGGTAAGTTTTCCTTAAACAATCATACTTCCACTACATGTCAAGACAACAAAATATTCACAACTTTGTAAACAAATCTTAAAAAAAAAAATTGAATTTAGTTGTTCTGATATGTCTATTTATATAAAATTAATGCTAACTTAAGGTGGTACCTAACACTACAGGGAGATAACTCTCTAAAATCAGCTAAACATTTTAATTACGTTGTGTTGTAAAGGGAATAATAAGCTTCTCAATGATCAAAATTGGTGTTTGTCAAAGTACTATATAACCAGTGTAATTTTTCTGACAAAACGGTTGGTTCAAAATTTTTGAAATTTTTATATTTTTGTTAAAGGGTCAAAGTAAATACTTTGTTAAATTTTTATGAAAATTAAACGAGCCAAATTTAGTTTAGTGAAAGTGTTGGGTACCACCTTAAAGCAGATGTGTCAGTACTTTTTATAGGTTAATATATTTCTTAAAATGATATGATTTGCATTAATTAAAAAAGAAAAAACATAAAAAGAAAACCTGTTTGATGATTTTATACTGGATGAAACTGTTAGAAGAAACTTACTGGAACTCCGACTGCCACAGAGGAAACAAACTTCCCTTTGTCCATCGTCCACACTTGTAATTCACCATCTTCTTTCACACTCTAGTTATTAAATAAATAATTAACTCTAAATCATGAATAACGAGCATTTTTTAAGTGAAACCTAAATGAATACAGGATATATTTTATATCTTTGAAAAGAAGTTAAATGATATCTTCATAAAGACAATTACTAGTGTACCATGTGTAATAAAGTAAGTAAATAAAATACATTATTTGAATAAAAAAATACTTAATTGAGCAAGCTAACAAAGCCTTAACTTATAGTCAATTTCAGTTTTTTTTTTAAATCCAGCTCAAGGAAAGTGGCTGAAAAATCTCAAACATTTAAAAAAAAAGTTAATATTCAACATTTTTATAAATCTCTCTATTATTAAGATAATAAAGTTGAACCTAATTGTGAGTTGTAGATAATTATAATGAGTTCAAAAACATTGATTGTAAGATCCTTTGAAACAATGATTCTCTAAACAGTAGTATTGAAACAAATATAACATTGACTTCTGTGTAAACTTACTACAACATGTTCATTTCCAGTCAGACATCCAATACCCATTACTGTTCCCCAGTGTAAATCTTTCAGTAATTTGAGAGAGTTTGGAATCCCTGCTTCATACAAATGTAGAGATCCCTATAATATAGAAAATAAAACATAGTAAACCTGTTTATCTTTCTTATATTCTTGTACAAATGAGAGGTTTAGCTAGCTATAAAACCATATATTAATCCACCATTTTTTACATAAGGAAATGTCTGTAATAAATCAGGAATAAGTTGTTTTCCATACATTTGATGCGCTTCAGCTTTTGATTTTGCCATTTGATTAGGGACTTTCCAAAATTTTCCTTTGAGATCGCCATTTTTGCTATAATTTTACTTTTTCAGTACAAGATTTGATTTTTTTCCCTTTGTAAATTAGTACTCAAGAAACTATTCCTTCTTTTCTGCGACTAATGATCATTCAATATTACATTATAACATTACCTCACATGATCCTATGGCCAGACGTCTGTAACTAGGAGGGAAGCTGAGAGATGTGATTGGATGATTAATATTACATGATAACATTACCTCACATGATCCTATCGCCAGACGTCTGTAACTAGGAGGGAAGCTGAGAGATGTGATTGGATGATTAATATTACATGATAACATTACCTCACATGATCCTATCACCAGACGTCTGTAACTAGGAGGGAAGCTGAGAGATGTGATTGGATGATTAATATTACATGATAACATTACCTCACATGATCCTATCGCCAGACGTCTGTAACTAGGAGGGAAGCTGAGAGATGTGATTGGATGATTAATATTACATGATAACATTACCTCACATGATCCTATCGCCAGACGTCTGTAACTAGGAGGGAAGCTGAGAGATGTGATTGGATGATTAATATTACATTATAACATTACCTCACATGATCCTATCGCCAGACGTCTGTAACTAGGAGGGAAGCTGAGAGATGTGATTGGATGATTAATATTACATGATAACATTACCTCACATGATCCTATCGCCAGACGTCTGTAACTAGGAGGGAAGCTGAGAGATGTGATTGGATGATTAATATTACATGATAACATTACCTCACATGATCCTATCGCCAGACGTCTGTAACTAGGAGGGAAGCTGAGAGATGTGATTGGATGATTAATATTACATGATAACATTACCTCACATGATCCTATCGCCAGACGTCTGTAACTAGGAGGGAAGCTGAGAGATGTGATTGGATGATTAATATTACATGATAACATTACCTCACATGATCCTATCGCCAGACGTCTGTAACTAGGAGGGAAGCTGAGAGATGTGATTGGATGATTAATATTACATGATAACATTACCTCACATGATCCTATCGCCAGACGTCTGTAACTAGGAGGGAAGCTGAGAGATGTGATTGGATGATTAATATTACATGATAACATTACCTCACATGATCCTATCGCCAGACGTCTGTAACTAGGAGGGAAGCTGAGAGATGTGATTGGATGATTAATATTACATGATAACATTACCTCACATGATCCTATCGCCAGACGTCTGTAACTAGGAGGGAAGCTGAGAGATGTGATTGGATGATTAATATTACATGATAACATTACCTCACATGATCCTATCGCCAGACGTCTGTAACTAGGAGGGAAGCTGAGAGATGTGATTGGATGATTAATATTACATGATAACATTACCTCACATGATCCTATCGCCAGACGTCTGTAACTAGGAGGGAAGCTGAGAGATGTGATTGGATGATTAATATTACATTATAACATTACCTCACATGATCCTATCGCCAGACGTCTGTAACTAGGAGGGAAGCTGAGAGATTTGATTGGATGATTAATATTACATTATAACATTACCTCACATGATCCTATCGCCAGACGTCTGTAACTAGGAGGGAAGCTGAGAGATGTGATTGGATGATTAATATTACATTATAACATTACCTCACATGATCCTATCGCCAGACGTCTGTAACTAGGAGGGAAGCTGAGAGATTTGATTGGATGATTAATATTACATGATAACATTACCTCACATGATCCTATCGCCAGACGTCTGTAACTAGGAGGGAAGCTGAGAGATGTGATTGGATGATTAATATTACATGATAACATTACCTCACATGATCCTATCGCCAGACGTCTGTAACTAGGAGGGAAGCTGAGAGATGTGATTGGATGATTAATATTACATTATAACATTACCTCACATGATCCTATCGCCAGACGTCTGTAACTAGGAGGGAAGCTGAGAGATTTGATTGGATGATTAATATTACATGATAACATTACCTCACATGATCCTATCGCCAGACGTCTGTAACTAGGAGGGAAGCTGAGAGATGTGATTGGATGATTAATATTACATGATAACATTACCTCACATGATCCTATCACCAGACGTCTGTAACTAGGAGGGAAGCTGAGAGATGTGATTGGATGATTAATATTACATGATAACATTACCTCACATGATCCTATCACCAGACGTCTGTAACTAGGAGGGAAGCTGAGAGATGTGATTGGATGATTAATATTACATGATAACATTACCTCACATGATCCTATCACCAGACGTCTGTAACTAGGAGGGAAGCTGAGAGATGTGATTGGATGATTAATATTACATGATAACATTACCTCACATGATCCTATCGCCAGACGTCTGTAACTAGGAGGGAAGCTGAGAGATGTGATTGGATGATTAATATTACATTGTTCTATGACTCTACAGTCTTCTGATTTTGTATCTATCAACCTTAACATACCATCCTGAAATTAAAATTATACTGTTAAGCTGAAAATTCTTTTAAACATTAAAAATGATTTTTATTGGTCTTAATAAGATGGCTCTGTTCTCCATACTTTTCAAACTACTCTATGAAATTTGAAAGAGCACTGTTTTCCAAAAATTATTGCACCACATTTAAAATAAAATCCATCATATAACTTATTCATATAGCACCATGGTAAAAAAAAACATAACCTGGGAGTACACTCACTATAACAGTTACTGAGGTCTGTTCCAGAAAATTTAAAATATTGTATTTCCCATATAGTCTATTTATAACTGTATGCATTCATAAGCAGAATATTCTTCAACATTAGTAAAGAGGCAATCTTAAATGATTAAGGGTGCTATAAACAGTTTCGTATAAAAAAAATTAGGGGTTATTCCCCGACTAAAAATAGACATGGAGGGAAGTCCCTTTTTATCAACATAATTGGTGAAAAAGTATCATGTTTTTTGTATTTGGTTGTAAAAATATGTTAATTAACCTCAATTAAAACAGGTTGAATGATTAAAATAATTTAAAAAATTAGATTAAATATACATGTTTTGAGGTGAGACAACACTGTAAACATCCTGTTTTTTTGGCAGTGAAAATTGAAAACTTATTTGCAGCCACTGTAGCTCTTTTCGGAGCAGGCTAACGTACCCTGAAGCATGAATTTTTTAAAAGACCAGGTAAAAATCTATGAAATTCATACACAGTTTTGATTATGAAAAATGTGCATGTATCATGTCTTCATGGGTGTGCACATGACCTGGTTTCAGGTTTTTTAAGCTTAGATTGGGCAATGTTTTTCCCATTTTCTCTGGATAAAACTTTTTATACTATTAAAAGTACACTTTATTTTTATTTCATTATAAACTACAGAACATTCTGATGCCAGTGATATCTAATTTTATACAAGTATCTTTATTAATCAGTCCACCACTAAGGGTCACTTATGCATGGTCCCTCAAAATATGGCGTCATAGAAAAAACTGTTGATTGCACCCTAAACATTGTTTTACATATCATTTGATGACTTCTTAAATAAAGTTAAATAAAAATTGTGATAAGATTGACAATACATTTAACAGTTATTAGTTTTATTTACCTGTCCTCCCACATATAATCCTCTCTTATGTAAAACTATACAATCAAAACTGCCTTCTGTCATAGAGTTACTATCATCAGCTACAACAGAAAGTAATCATAGAAAATAGGCAATATTTACTGGAAGAAAAAGTCCATGTATAAGTAAAATACTGATAAACAGGTACAAAATTTTAATAATATTTCCTTCTAGATACTAGCTTTTGATCATAAAAAAGCTTCCGTCCAAGTTTGGTACAAATCCAAGATAGAATAAGAAAGTTATTAAAATTTCAAAAACTTTAACCACAGAGTGAATGTAATGTTTCCTGGCAGAAAAACTAAGTCCATTTATAAGTAAAATATGGAAAAACAGGATTTTTTTTTTACAAAATTTACTTCTTGATACTATCTTATGATCATAAACAAGGTTCTGTCTAAGTTTGGTGAAATCCAGAATAGTTGAAAGTTATTAAAATTTCAAAAACTTTAACCACAGAGTGAATATTTGTGGACGCCGACGGAATGTAGGATCGCTATGTCTTGCTTTTTTGACTAAAGTCGAAGGCTCAACAATAATCATCAGCATATTCTAGATACTTTAATACTGGTTATTCTGTTCAACTACAAATCTAATCCTTAATTTTGGTGCCCAAAATAATTAATACTGAATATATGCATGCTCTTATCAAGATTACATTAAACACACAAGCAAAGCTACAATGGAAACATAAGTCACCTAACAATCATACACCAAATAAAGTCACTATTTTACTTATGAATAGTACAAGATAAGCATCTGTTCATGACACATGAAGCATCTTAGGTATTCAAACTTTTCAAAGCTTCATGACCAATATCTACACTGTCACTGGATTAGATTCCTACGTATACATTTTAAGACTTGTTTAAGGGGAGACAAACTTTAATATTTAGATATCTTTTGAGCAATTCATAGAAACTATGAGTGCAATTTTTCAAAATAACTGCTTTTGATAACATGACATCTTTGTTTGAACTTGGTTCTGTTTACTTTTTTACAATATTAATTGTAAATGAATTAATAATGTTGATAAGGCTTGTTTTGAAATCTGCATAAAAATCATTGATTAAAAGTGTGGTTTTACTTCAATTTTGTAATTAATTTTAAAAAATAAGTTTGGAACTAAGCTATTTTTTTAAATGCTGCTTAAGACAATCAGAGTTATACAAAAAACAATATACCTAAAAAACATTCTTTTTTCTATTATAGAAAATAAAATGTTCATTCAAATAGCAAATATTAGTTTTATAGCTGCAATAAAACATAATTCTAAATTCACACTCCTTTTTCTAAATTGTGAAAACATAAAAAGTTATGTGTTATAAAAAATCTATCATACATTAATGTTGTAATATTCGTACACAATCTGTGCTCAAAACTTACCACCTAGTTTTGTTTGTTTACGAGCTAGATAAAAAAAATTAAGAGAAACATTCTTTCAAAGAAATATTGACAGATAATAAAAATATATAACATATCAAGTAGAATATTAAATGCATTCTTTAAAAAATATATACATAAAGAAAAGTTCAGTAGAATCTTTAAGAAGGTACTATATAAGAAAATTAGATAATAAGTTTCAATAGTTACATTTATTGCATAGCAATATAATATTTCCAACAGAAAGTAACCAAAAGTTTGCGTGCAATAAATTCCAATATTGCACTAGTGCAATAAATCTTCAAAATTCAGGACGTCATCAACTACAAAATCTTAGTTTATACCAATTTTTACTTTCAAATATTATATTGCTATACAATAAAAGGGTTATTGCATGAATATTGTCCCTCGTAGAACATATATTGCACTCGCAAGCTCGTGCAATATAAAATTCTACTCTGGACAATATTCCCCAATATTCATGCAATAACCCTTTATTACTGCACTTTGACTGTTTTCACAGATCTTCAGGCATTTTGTACCTGATGATATGTGAAAGCAGTCCATGTGCATTCTTTAAATATAGATATACCATAAAAATTCTCATCTTATAATTTTTACGTTTACCCTAACATTTTGTATAAATAAATCCCCCTGATTTTTGCCAAAGTAAAAATATAATTAAAGGAAATAGATACACATATATGTATACAAACAACACAAAAATCAGAAATTCTCCAATAAAACTTACACATGTTAATTAAATCTGTCTGTGACTGAAATCTACTATTTGCAGCACTTGTAGCTCTTGACATTGGTGTTTCTGCTCTAAGTGGAGGATAATATAATACTCTGGCTTTTATTACTTCCCCATCAACCTGTGGAAAACAGTGAAATATTACAGTTAAACTGTAAAATAAAAAAGGCTGTCAATGAATGTTCTTGTGTAAAGCTAAAATATATATATTATCATATTGTCAGTCTTTACTTCATATTGGTATACATTGTATGTACATGTACTCAAATGTAAAACTATTACACAAATTATTTTTTCTACTAATTGAAAATAAAGCAATAAAAAAATCTGAATCCACCTCGTCCTTTCTAGATCCTGATCAAATAATAATCTTAAAAGTAAATTCAATAAGAAATGAAGGTCCTATTTGGTAAGGATAACAACGAAGTAAGAAAAGAAGAATAAAGGATAAACAAATATAATATACTATTTGCAACATTTTTATGTGAAATATAATTATATTTCGTTTGCAACTTAACCGCCATACTTTAAGCTTCCACATCTTATATTAAATGATACAACATATCTTACCCTCATTAGCTGTCCTCCCTTACATCCAATAAATAAATCTCCACCTGGAGTCCATGCTTGACAAAGGGGGATAACTCTTGGGGTTGAATCCTGTATCTCCTCCAACTGCTCAGCTTTTTCTCCCACCAGTCCAGCTATAGCTGGTCTAGGTACATCAATAGTGTAAGAAGTCATTCTAGTGGAGGCTCTTGTTGGTTGGTCACGATCTTTATCCTCATCTCCATAAATAGATGGCTCAGAAGGTGGAAGTTTCACTTTCCTACAAAATATGTTCAAACTCAAGTTAAACAAATTTATAATAATTCTAATTAATACATGTACTTATTTTTTTCTAAAATGCTGACTTTAAATATATCTTAATCCATTTTCTTTTACATGATGGCAATAACTGATAATTGTTTAAGTATTTTTTGTAAATGGCCATGACGTAAATAATTCAATCAACATTTCCAAATTAAAGTAATAAAACTATAATAAGTAAATCATCACAATCAAATTGATCAAATCAAGCCTTTATCGTTTGCTGTTTTGGTGTGAGCCAGCGCTCCCTGTTGAAGGCCATACTTTAACTTATGAGAGTTCACTTCACACATTGTGACTTGGATGGAGAGTTTTCTCATTGGCGCTAATACCGCATCTTCTTATTTCTATATTCAATGATACATGCAAATATATTTTATTTTCCTCAGAGTTTTCAAATAGTTTTCTGGCATACAGGTAATTTCAATTATCAACCTGTTGCTTGAATTCATAACAATGCAATTAAACTTACTGTGGCTGTAAAAGGTATTTATCATTAGACTGTTCTGTCTGCCAAAGAGTTATAGATCTTTCTGTGGTTATACAGATTTAGACTTACTGTGGCTGTAAAAGGTATTTATCATTAGACTGTTCTGTCTGCCAAAGGGTTATAGATCTTTCTGTGGTTATACAGATTTAGACTTACTGTGGCTGTAAAAGGTATTTATCATTAGACTGTTCTGTTTGCCAAAGAGTTATAGATCTTTCTGTGGTTATACAGATTTAGACTTACTGTGGCTGTAAAAGGTATTTATCATTAGACTGTTCTGTTTGCCAAAGGGTTATAGATCGTTCTGTGGTTATACAGATTTATACTTACTGTGGCTGTAAAAGGTATTTATCATTAGACTGTTCTGTCTGCCAAAGGGTTATAGATCTTTCTGTGGTTATACAGATTTAGACTTACTGTGGCTGTAAAAGGTATTTATCATTAGACTGTTCTGTATGCCAAAGAGTTATAGATCGTTCTGTGGTTATACAGATTTAGACTTACTGTGGCTGTAGAAGGTATTTATCATTAGACTGTTCTGTCTGCCAAAGAGTTATAGATCTTTCTGTGGTTATACAGATTTAGACTTACTGTGGCTGTAGAAGGTATTTATCATTAGACTGTTCTGTCTGCCAAAGGGTTATAGATCTTTCTGTGGTTATACAGATTTAGACTTACTGTGGCTGTAAAAGGTATTTATCATTAGACTGTTCTGTATGCCAAAGAGTTATAGATCGTTCTGTGGTTATACAGATTTAGACTTACTGTGGCTGTAGAAGGTATTTATCATTAGACTGTTCTGTCTGCCAAAGAGTTATAGATCGTTCTGTGGTTATACAGATTTAGACTTACTGTGGCTGTAAAAGGTATTTATCATTAGACTGTTCTGTTTGCCAAAGAGTTATAGATCTTTCTGTGGTTATACAGATTTAGACTTACTGTGGCTGTAAAAGGTATTTATCATTAGACTGTTCTGTATGCCAAAGAGTTATAGATCGTTCTGTGGTTATACAGATTTAGACTTACTGTGGCTGTAGAAGGTATTTATCATTAGACTGTTCTGTCTGCCAAAGAGTTATAGATCTTTCTGTGGTTATACAGATTTAGACTTACTGTGGCTGTAGAAGGTATTTATCATTAGACTGTTCTGTCTGCCAAAGGGTTATAGATCTTTCTGTGGTTATACAGATTTAAACTTACTGTGGCTGTAAAAGGTATTTATCATTAGACTGTTCTGTCTGCCAAAGGGTTATAGATCTTTCTGTGGTTATACAGATTTAGACTTACTGTGGCTGTAAAAGGTATTTATCATTAGACTGTTCTGTATGCCAAAGAGTTATAGATCGTTCTGTGGTTATACAGATTTAGACTTACTGTGGCTGTAGAAGGTATTTATCATTAGACTGTTCTGTCTGCCAAAGAGTTATAGATCTTTCTGTGGTTATACAGATTTAGACTTACTGTGGCTGTAGAAGGTATTTATCATTAGACTGTTCTGTCTGCCAAAGGGTTATAGATCTTTCTGTGGTTATACAGATTTAGACTTACTGTGGCTGTAAAAGGTATTTATCATTAGACTGTTCTGTATGCCAAAGAGTTATAGATCGTTCTGTGGTTATACAGATTTAGACTTACTGTGGCTGTAGAAGGTATTTATCATTAGACTGTTCTGTCTGCCAAAGAGTTATAGATCTTTCTGTGGTTATACAGATTTAGACTTACTGTGGCTGTAAAAGGTATTTATCATTAGACTGTTCTGTTTGCCAAAGAGTTATAGATCTTTCTGTGGTTATACAGATTTAGACTTACTGTGGCTGTAAAAGGTATTTATCATTAGACTGTTCTGTATGCCAAAGAGTTATAGATCGTTCTGTGGTTATACAGATTTAGACTTACTGTGGCTGTAGAAGGTATTTATCATTAGACTGTTCTGTCTGCCAAAGAGTTATAGATCTTTCTGTGGTTATACAGATTTAGACTTACTGTGGCTGTAAAAGGTATTTATCATTAGACTGTTCTGTTTGCCAAAGAGTTATAGATCTTTCTGTGGTTATACAGATTTAGACTTACTGTGGCTGTAAAAGGTATTTATCATTAGACTGTTCTGTATGCCAAAGAGTTATAGATCGTTCTGTGGTTATACAGATTTAGACTTACTGTGGCTGTAGAAGGTATTTATCATTAGACTGTTCTGTCTGCCAAAGAGTTATAGATCTTTCTGTGGTTATACAGATTTAGACTTACTGTGGCTGTAGAAGGTATTTATCATTAGACTGTTCTGTCTGCCAAAGGGTTATAGATCTTTCTGTGGTTATACAGATTTAAACTTACTGTGGCTGTAAAAGGTATTTATCATTAGACTGTTCTGTATGCCAAAGAGTTATAGATCTTTCTGTGGTTATACAGATTTATACTTACTGTGGCTGTAAAAGGTATTTATCATTAGACTGTTCTGTCTGCCAAAGGGTTATAGATCTTTCTGTGGTTATACAGATTTAGACTTACTGTGGCTGTAGAAGGTATTTATCATTAGACTGTTCTGTCTGCCAAAGAGTTATAGATCTTTCTGTGGTTATACAGATTTAGACTTACTGTGGCTGTAGAAGGTATTTATCATTAGACTGTTCTGTCTGCCAAAGGGTTATAGATCTTTCTGTGGTTATACAGATTTAGACTTACTGTGGCTGTAAAAGGTATTTATCATTAGACTGTTCTGTATGCCAAAGAGTTATAGATCGTTCTGTGGTTATACAGATTTAGACTTACTGTGGCTGTAGAAGGTATTTATCATTAGACTGTTCTGTCTGCCAAAGAGTTATAGATCTTTCTGTGGTTATACAGATTTAGACTTACTGTGGCTGTAAAAGGTATTTATCATTAGACTGTTCTGTTTGCCAAAGAGTTATAGATCTTTCTGTGGTTATACAGATTTAGACTTACTGTGGCTGTAAAAGGTATTTATCATTAGACTGTTCTGTATGCCAAAGAGTTATAGATCGTTCTGTGGTTATACAGATTAAGACTTACTGTGGCTGTAGAAGGTATTTATCATTAGACTGTTCTGTCTGCCAAAGAGTTATAGATCTTTCTGTGGTTATACAGATTTAGACTTACTGTGGCTGTAGAAGGTATTTATCATTAGACTGTTCTGTCTGCCAAAGGGTTATAGATCTTTCTGTGGTTATACAGATTTAAACTTACTGTGGCTGTAAAAGGTATTTATCATTAGACTGTTCTGTATGCCAAAGAGTTATAGATCTTTCTGTGGTTATACAGATTTATACTTACTGTGGCTGTAAAAGGTATTTATCATTAGACTGTTCTGTATGCCAAAGAGTTATAGATCGTTCTGTGGTTATACAGATTTAGACTTACTGTGGCTGTAGAAGGTATGTATCATTAGACTGTTCTGTCTGCCAAAGAGTTATAGATCGTTCTGTGGTTATACAGATTTAAACTTACTGTGGCTGTAAAAGGTATTTATCATTAGACTGTTCTGTCTGCCAAAGAGTTATAGATCTTTCTGTGGTTATACAGATTTAGACTTACTGTGGCTGTAGAAGGTATTTATCATTAGACTGTTCTGTCTGCCAAAGGGTTATAGATCTTTCTGTGGTTATACAGATTTAAACTTACTGTGGCTGTAAAAGGTATTTATCATTAGACTGTTCTGTCTGCCAAAGAGTTATAGATCTTTCTGTGGTTATACAGATTTAGACTTACTGTGGCTGTAAAAGGTATTTATCATTAGACTGTTCTGTTTGCCAAAGAGTTATAGATCTTTCTGTGGTTATACAGATTTAGACTTACTGTGGCTGTAAAAGGTATTTATCATTAGACTGTTCTGTATGCCAAAGAGTTATAGATCGTTCTGTGGTTATACAGATTTAGACTTACTGTGGCTGTAGAAGGTATTTATCATTAGACTGTTCTGTCTGCCAAAGAGTTATAGATCTTTCTGTGGTTATACAGATTTAGACTTACTGTGGCTGTAGAAGGTATTTATCATTAGACTGTTCTGTCTGCCAAAGGGTTATAGATCTTTCTGTGGTTATACAGATTTAAACTTACTGTGGCTGTAAAAGGTATTTATCATTAGACTGTTCTGTCTGCCAAAGAGTTATAGATCTTTCTGTGGTTATACAGATTTATACTTACTGTGGCTGTAAAAGGTATTTATCATTAGACTGTTCTGTCTGCCAAAGGGTTATAGATCTTTCTGTGGTTATACAGATTTATACTTACTGTGGCTGTAAAAGGTATTTATCATTAGACTGTTCTGTCTGCCAAAGGGTTATAGATCTTTCTGTGGTTATACAGATTTATACTTACTGTGGCTGTAAAAGGTATTTATCATTAGACTGTTCTGTCTGCCAAAGGGTTATAGATCTTTCTGTGGTTATACAGATTTAAACTTACTGTGGCTGTAGAAGGTATTTATCATTAGACTGTTCTGTCTGCCAAAGAGTTATAGATCTTTCTGTGGTTATACAGATTTAAACTTACTGTGGCTGTAAAAGGTATTTATCATTAGACTGTTCTGTCTGCCAAAGAGTTATAGATCTTTCTGTGGTTATACAGATTTAGACTTACTGTGGCTGTAGAAGGTATTTATCATTAGACTGTTCTGTCTGCCAAAGGGTTATAGATCTTTCTGTGGTTATACAGATTTATACTTACTGTGGCTGTAGAAGGTATTTATCATTAGACTGTTCTGTCTGCCAAAGAGTTATAGATCTTTCTGTGGTTATACAGATTTAAACTTACTGTGGCTGTAAAAGGTATTTATCATTAGACTGTTCTGTCTGCCAAAGAGTTATAGATCTTTCTGTGGTTATACAGATTTAGACTTACTGTGGCTGTAGAAGGTATTTATCATTAGACTGTTCTGTCTGCCAAAGGGTTATAGATCTTTCTGTGGTTATACAGATTTATACTTACTGTGGCTGTAAAAGGTATTTATCATTAGACTGTTCTGTCTGCCAAAGGGTTATAGATCTTTCTGTGGTTATACAGATTTAAACTTACTGTGGCTGTAGAAGGTATTTATCATTAGACTGTTCTGTCTGCCAAAGAGTTATAGATCTTTCTGTGGTTATACAGATTTAAACTTACTGTGGCTGTAAAAGGTATTTATCATTAGACTGTTCTGTCTGCCAAAGAGTTATAGATCTTTCTGTGGTTATACAGATTTAGACTTACTGTGGCTGTAGAAGGTATTTATCATTAGACTGTTCTGTCTGCCAAAGAGTTATAGATCGTTCTGTGGTTATACAGATTTAGACTTACTGTGGCTGTAGAAGGTATTTATCATTAGACTGTTCTGTCTGCCAAAGAGTTATAGATCTTTCTGTGGTTATACAGATTTATACTTACTGTGGCTCTAAAAGGTATTTATCATTAGACTGTTCTGTCTGCCAAAGAGTTATAGATCTTTCTGTGGTTATACAGATTTAGACTTACTGTGGCTGTAAAAGGTATTTATCATTAGACTGTTCTGTCTGCCAAAGAGTTATAGATCTTTCTGTGGTTATACAGATTTAGACTTACTGTGGCTGTAGAAGGTATTTATCATTAGACTGTTCTGTCTGCCAAAGAGTTATAGATCTTTCTGTGGTTATACAGATTTATACTTACTGTGGCTGTAAAAGGTATTTATCATTAGACTGTTCTGTCTGCCAAAGGGTTATAGATCTTTCTGTGGTTATACAGATTTAAACTTACTGTGGCTGTAGAAGGTATTTATCATTAGACTGTTCTGTCTGCCAAAGAGTTATAGATCTTTCTGTGGTTATACAGATTTAAACTTACTGTGGCTGTAAAAGGTATTTATCATTAGACTGTTCTGTCTGCCAAAGAGTTATAGATCTTTCTGTGGTTATACAGATTTAGACTTACTGTGGCTGTAGAAGGTATTTATCATTAGACTGTTCTGTCTGCCAAAGAGTTATAGATCGTTCTGTGGTTATACAGATTTAGACTTACTGTGGCTGTAGAAGGTATTTATCATTAGACTGTTCTGTCTGCCAAAGGGTTATAGATCTTTCTGTGGTTATACAGATTTATACTTACTGTGGCTGTAAAAGGTATTTATCATTAGACTGTTCTGTCTGCCAAAGAGTTATAGATCTTTCTGTGGTTATACAGATTTAGACTTACTGTGGCTGTAGAAGGTATTTATCATTAGACTGTTCTGTCTGCCAAAGAGTTATAGATCTTTCTGTGGTTATACAGATTTAGACTTACTGTGGCTGTAGAAGGTATTTATCATTAGACTGTTCTGTCTGCCAAAGGGTTATAGATCTTTCTGTGGTTATACAGATTTAAACTTACTGTGGCTGTAGAAGGTATTTATCATTAGACTGTTCTGTCTGCCAAAGAGTTATAGATCTTTCTGTGGTTATACAGATTTAGACTTACTGTGGCTGTAGAAGGTATTTATCATTAGACTGTTCTGTCTGCCAAAGAGTTATAGATCGTTCTGTGGTTATACAGATTTAGACTTACTGTGGCTGTAAAAGGTATTTATCATTAGACTGTTCTGTCTGCCAAAGAGTTATAGATCTTTCTGTGGTTATACAGATTTAAACTTACTGTGGCTGTAAAAGGTATTTATCATTAGACTGTTCTGTCTGCCAAAGAGTTATAGATCTTTCTGTGGTTATACAGATTTATACTTACTGTGGCTGTAGAAGGTATTTATCATTAGACTGTTCTGTCTGCCAAAGAGTTATAGATCGTTCTGTGGTTATACAGATTTATACTTACTGTGGCTGTAGAAGGTATTTATCATTAGACTGTTCTGTCTGCCAAAGAGTTATAGATCGTTCTGTGGTTATACAGATTTGCCTCCAGCTGCCAGGGTTAAAGTTCATGCTCGTTATTGGTTCTGAAGGAACTTTTGTTGATGTCAATTTAGTTCCATTTGTATAATTCCTATAAAATACAATTCAATATTCATCAAAGCTTAAAAATACCTCATCACTCTCAGATTCATGCATTTTACAAATTACCTTTATCATGTTTATATCATTAATTCAAGGAAAAACTTTCCATTCACATATTGTAAAAATAAGAGTGTGCATTTCAAATTACTTTCATTTTGCTAATTTCAATTTAATATTTATATTTCATGAGGAAACATATTATAAAATCTGCTTCCAACTTAAAAAAAAATTTAAAAAAATCTTACCATAGTATGAGTTCAAAATCTGGGACCCCTGACACTGTGCATAGGTATTCACTTTGGGAGAAACTCATTTTGTGGTATTCTAGTTGAGTACCATCTAAAAAAAGAACATTTTTGTATCATCATAAAAATTACATAGTTTAAAAAAACATAAATCCTACAATATGATATAAAATTGTTGTGGAAAGCAACTACATGTATATATATGCTAATTATTAATATAATAAAATTTGTTATTTATTAGGTCTTTCCACTTTTCTGTGGAAAGACCTATTGTATTTGTTCTGATTATTATTATTTTTTAATTTTTTTTCTGCCTAATTTTGTTCTTCCGATAAATATTTGTTTCGCAATATGTCGCATAGATATTTCTCATATTGTATCATTTAGTTTATATGCTTTTGAATTTCACCCTGTTAAGCCGGACCATTTTCTTTGTAAGAGTTATCTCCCTATTCACTGTTATCATATGTGTGCATCTCCTTCGTAACAAAAAAAAGATATCGACAAAATTTCTTTTAACAAATTGTTCATTACATCCTCAGGAATTTTGCAGCAAATTTGGATCGAAGCGATTCAAGAGAATTTTATAGGAGTTATCTACCTTTACACAATAAATTTGTTGGTATGTTTTTTTAACTCATAAACCATTGACCGTATAACCCTTGAATATTTTTATTTGAGGCCCTTAGGTCCTTACTTAGAAAATGAGGCCAAGGTCAAAGGTCAAGTTTTCAATTTTGACTTTTCCTTGTTTTTGCATTTTCTCCATCACTTTTAAAGATATATATAAAAGAACAAGTCCAAAATGTTTGCTTTATGGCAATGAAGATGTGTTACATTTGGTCTGAAACAATCAAATGGCATCTTAAAGGAGTTAGTGCCCCTGAAATGTCTAATTACCGTATTAGATTAATTGATTATTACTTCAATTTGGTTCATTATAAAGCCATATGACCTTTAACAAAAGGTTGGGTGACATGTGACCTTGAAAAATGACAACCAGAGTAGCCTTTTTTTCACTTTTTTCATGACAAAGTACTCATAATCAATATATTTTGTGTAATTTCAATACATTTTCTTATCACTTAAGACTAAAACTGACTTTTGATAAACTGGAAGTTACCAATTATCTCCTGGTTTACAAACAAAAGTATTAGAAACTATATATTTTTGGAATCAGTGTGAAAGAAGCTATCATATGCGACTGGAAGTGACATTAACTTCACCAGAAGTAGCTAATAATCTCCCTTATTTCACCCAATAATATATTGAAACCACTTACCTATCCCATCAGTATGAAGAAACTTATGATTAAATGCCATTTTGACTTTGAGTAAACCGGAACTAGCTTCTTTTCAACAGTTATTTCAAAATGTTGTGTAAAGACCTTCAATTGTTCTCTGAACAATTGGTTTTTAATTATTATTATTATTATTACATATATATATTGTCATTCAGCTTCCAATTTATATATATTTAAATATTTTGTCCTTCTATATATATGACTATAAATAGCCAATATTTATTTTTTTAGACAGATTTAATATGCATTGTAATTTTTTGTTTTAATGTCCAGTTGAACTAAAAGGTCAGGTCATGTTGTTTAATGTTTTTACATCATTCTTAAACATATTACTCGACAAAACATTGTCATAGTTTTTGTTATGATATAAAGTTTATGTATGTAAGTGTGTAAGTGTTATTCAGAGTAATAATTAACAGAACAAGTTTATGTAACATTTTTTTTCAGAAGTTCCACATTTGATGGAATCATTGCCCTAAGACTTGAAACTTTTCCCAACAATATAATTTCAAAAAGTAATTGTTACCTTCTAGCTTCACCAATTCTCTGAATGTTGGGTAAACATATATGCAAATCTTAGGATTGAGACACTGTTCAGCTACAGCAAAACATTTGGCATTTGGATGCACAGCAAATGGTCCAACACCATTTCCCTTGAAATTGAAAACTGTTTCTGCCCCATCTTCAGCCACAAACTTAACATTACTGCCACATTGGTAACATATGACATCCTTATCGATATATCTAGCTGGTGAACCATTATATCCCTGGGCCCACCTTAAAAACAAATGATATTCATAAAATAACCAATTTGCCTTCCAAGAGTGTCAACAAGTGAAAAAATAAGTGTCCAAAATATTATAAACTATCCATTAAATTAATACAAATTAATAGGAAAAAGATGTATAATATTTTGAAGTACATTTTATATATCACTAATTATGTAAACATACTAAAATATTGAAGGTATACATTAAAATAATAAACAAATTGGATCATGTAAAAATGGGAATTTACCGATTACAATAGGGACTGTTGTGAAGTCCTGGGCCTAAATATGGCTTTAGGCAGTCTAGAAAAGCCATGGGAGTCATGAGAGAGACTTTTATGCCCCAGGTGTGTCAGAGTCCTGTCAATATCTTACACTTGCTAGCCCAATCTAATTGCAAAAATCTTACCATTACCTTAAAGTACTTGATGTAAAAGGTGTCTTCTTACATGTATCTGATAATATTGCAAGAATATATCCAAGGTAAAAAAGCTTTTGTTATGCACCAATTGCAAAAATCTTACCATTACCTTAAAATACTTGATGTAAAAGGTGTCTTCTTTTCTGATAATATTGCAGGACTTCAAAATATTGCATGTTATCTAACATGTCTAAAGCTTGTGTCATAGATTGATTTCACCTTCCTGTTTGTTCTGGTACATATTCAAGGTTAAAAAGCTTTTGTAATGCACTAATCTCAATTTCCATTTTTTATGAATGAGTTTGTCCGAAATTTAGCAGGATTTTTTTTATATCTTATGGTTGCTACATTTGTACCTGACACTTATGCATTATGGCATTACTAATATAGCAATGGTTAAGACGGCTAGACTTGAATAAAAACCATCTATAAAGGCTGGCAACAGATTTACAAAGGTTAACCTACATGTAAGGTCAATCTATGTACATTGTATATGACTTCATTAAACAACCATTTTAACTGTGTGGTAATTACAAAAGTATTGTGACATAGTAAATGTATGGGAAAAAGCTAAAATTAAAAGTTGTCTGTTATATGTACCTCACAGAAAGAATGAACTGTTCAATGACATCATTTACCCTGATTGATCCCTGGTCAAGTGTAACAAATTCATATAAAATACATTTAAACTTTATCGGACATTACAAAGGTTCCTGTAAAATTTTGATATCATAGTACAAAATATCTGACGCCATAATGAAAAAGTGATTGTATGAATAGAATAGAATAGAATAGAATATTTTTATTTACCAAATTAGGGCCCCAGGAGGGCATATGATACAGACAATATTATTATAAACAATAACATATGCAATACACACACAGTAAAGATATGTAACAAGTGTTATAAAAATAATAAAATAAAATAATATATATAACACAGAAAATACACTCAACAAAATAGTAGCAATGTATTATTATTCAATGAATACTATGTTGAAAATGACTCAAGTGCACCCGGTAAGTGTATCTTCACTTTGAGAAGACAAACATGAGGCATTAGTAGTTTGTGCGGAGAAATGTCAATATATAAAAAAAAAAAAAAAATACAAAAAAATACAAAAAGAACCCAATAAAAAAAAAAAAAAAAAAAAAAAAAAAAAAAAAAAAAAAATGATCAACTGGCGTAAATTTCCTAATGGTGAATTAACTTGGTTAAGGGGGTTCGCGGGTCTAAATCATTTATATAGGATTTCTCTATATTTTTCTATAAATGAACTTTATCTTATAGTTAATAGAAAAATAAAATAAAAAAGTGGGGTCACCGTTCATTTGCGCTCACAATCTGCCTTCGAAAGAAGCATACATTTTAGTAAAGGTGTTTTTTTTCTGTTGAAGTAATAGGAGAAATAAAGGTAATATCGAAATAAAAAAAAGAAATTTATTACAGAAATCGCTAAAATTTTACAAAAATTTATTTTAAGTACAGCTTATATGGAAATTATATTAAAAAAGATAGGTCACCGATGAGTTGAAAAAGATATTTCAATTTTAGAGCCAAAAAATGGCATTTTTCCACCAAAGGGAGATAATTTGGATTTTTTTCAATGATGTATACATTTTGAAAGTCATCTGGGGCCAACACGAATTGATTGTTTTGAATGATTTTTGTACCATATGATAAAGTAACAACTACAAAAGGAAATAAATAAAATTTGTAATGAAAAAACAAATGTTTGATTTTTTTCTAAAATTTTTATACCCTCGAGCCTCCTTAAATAAAATACATGTATGTTATAAAAAAAAAAAACAATTAGCTAGTCTCAGTTTGAATTTGAAGCTATCGTAATTTTTTGTTTCATTCACTGAATTAAGTTGAAAAGTTTTGTGGTAAGATTTGTCTTTTTCATTTTCACCTGCATACATGAGAATGGGAATGCCCTTTACCATCAGACAATAAAGGGTCATTTTCGGCTACGATTAGCATCAAATTTGTGACACGTTTTTATCGTCTAAAAAGAAAGTTTACATTTCACCGTCAATGTGTCAATGTGTCATGTATCAAAAATTAACTGTTAACGTCATTTGGCAAGATATTTAACTGTTATCTGTCATGATGTACCCCTATCATGGCACTCATACATGTGTAGATAATAATATTTAGGTTTTATGCATATTGTCAGTATTCATTGATGCTGAAACTGATATGTTTTTTCTCTTAACAGCTCTATAAAATATATACGTAAATGATGAACTAATTTTTTATGCATTATTTTCTGCTGAGCGCTTACGTTAGTTCGAGTTGTCCAATAGCATCCATTTTTTGTGTATTTTGTTTTCCTAACAAAAAATGTCAGGTGCCTTCTACTTTGAATCCGCCATTGCGCTTGTTTGTTGCTATGTACAACTCTCGCGAGTTTTACTTGGTATCAGCTCAAAGAAAACGATAATATCTAGCAATAGAATTAATGTTAATAGTGGGGTTTTATTATAATGATCATATACTATTTTCATATAATCTAATTAAATAATATTTGAGTCTCATATTATGGAACTATGACGAGTTTAAAAAAAACCCAACTAAATAACAAAATTATCTTTTCGTTATTTCCAGGTCACACTTTTACCGGCTGACATGTGGATTGAAGGACGTTTGATAACAGAAATATGCGTTTGAAATGATCTGATACAATTAAGCTCTTGCCTAAATTAACGCAATCATGCTTCCAGACGCTAGAAAACCGCTCTTTAGAATTTTATGTCAATATAAGTCAAAACCGAACAGCTGTGTCCTGCAGCACCAAAGAAATTTTTGTAAACAATCATTTTTTGAAAACCACAATGTTAAGAAATTTGCTCAGAACATTAATTCAAAAATCATTGCCATAGGGGAATTGTTTGTGCAACAGTGCAAAGCAGTTGCAGCTCAGAGATTACGGAGATCGTTCCAGATAATTGCTTCTTATAGACGAATGTATGGAGACAATTCTCTAAAGAGAGTCTTAAATGGACTAGGAAATTCTCTTTTAAAACACTGTGAAAAAAGAAATCTCTTATTCCTCTGTGGTTTACCATTATTCAAGTGGGAGGAGGAAAGAATATCAGACAAAGAACTTAATAGGTGTTTATTGTATTTATTTGTCCAAAGAATAGACAACTTTTTAATTCATACATTTCCTATGTCATATTGTTATTGGGTATCAGGTCTGTTCGCGCCCAATACACTTTTGCACCCTACATGTTCGCAAGTTCCCATTCAAGGTCCTTTTGCACCATACACATTCACACCCGATTGAAAAGCAAATTTTAGTTGAACAATAATGTAACGTGTAACCAGGCGTTTATATCTTAAACGAACGTTCCAGTAAATACTTGGATCCAAGTTGTCCACAAACAATACGTCAATACCAAAAACTATAACTATCTATATTATTCACAATGAACCAAAATATATACAGTAGCTCCTTGCCGATACAAAGTAACAATGAACAATAAAACAATTATATATACACAAATATAATTATAACACAGCCTGTCCTCCTAATAGAACAACCTGTCCTATACGACAGTGCGGGCGAGCGCAGTATGTTACTACCAGACAGTGCGGACTGGTACAACTTGTCCTCCTAGTAGGACAGCCTGTCACTACCAGACAGTGTGGGCTGGAACAACTTGTCCTCCGAGTGGGACACTCTGTCACTAACAACTAAAGTGGACTATTGCAGTCTGTTCTCCGAGTGAGACAGTCTGCTCTACCGACTTCCAATGTTAGACCAACTTGTACCCAGTACAAGTTGTCCCCAGTACAAGTTGTCCTCTTGTCAAACTTACAGCTATGTAGCGTACTCACTATTGTAAGCCAGTCTTCTTCTGTAAGAACATCGACAGAACCCGAATTGTATTCCTCACCCACTTATATACTCTAGGGCGAATTCACTATTTAATGAATAGGGGTGTTCTCTAAATGTTCCCGATACCGAACACAAGAGTACCTCTCAAACACCCCCATACAAATGGACCCAACCATTGACTCTCCCGCCAAACATCTAAATCTAAACAACGCTTCCTTCTACATGAAATATGCATATATAAAACAAGATTCTTCTTGTTTGTTACCTTAACAACCAATAAACATTACATAACCCACACCTCAATCTACATGCGTCCCGCATGATTAAATAAGACTAAAATACAATAAATAATACTTTATTTAACCAATATCTTTGGCTTGAAATGGATGTCCATTAAATGTCTGAAAAGCTTTAGTAGGCTTCTTTAACTTCCACTATACGGATCTTCTTTGGACCATCCCGATAAGTTGTTTCAGTTGTTACAGTTTTGGTATACAACATCGAGTCTGTTTGAACACCACACGAAACTAAACTAGCTTTCCTTTTCTTACATGTTGTACAGACAATACTTTCCTTATCATTAACTTTACTTCCCCCTTTGTCAGTTTGTTTTTCTAGACTGTCAACTGGTGATCCTTTTGTGTCAGTATTCTTACTGCCAACTGCAATAATCTCTGGTCCCAGCCTTTCTGTAAAGTATTTCTCATCCCTGGAAGTCGGGGCGTAGTCTTTTGTCTTATTATCCGTCCTAATTCGTTGTTGTAAACAACACTACGTTCAGCTAGTTTACTTGGCATCATGTTGTCATCTTTTTTATTTTCAGGCTCTTTTAACCCTGTATCCTTCTTTTCTTCTTGTTCACTGCATTCATTTTCATCACTGTCTTGTCCAAGTATATCTCCTGGATCTTGACTTTTCCAATCATCCTCTGACTCGGACTCGGATGAATCACTGAGCAGTTCTTTACTCTTGCTAGTACTTTCTTCTTTATCACTCTCACTATCATCGTCTTTCTGATGTTTGGATTTCATGTGTCTTAGCAAGTTCTTCAACTTGTCTGTATGATAAAAACAGCCACTTTCAGTACAAAACAATCTTTCATTTGCACAGGAAGTCAGATGTTTATCCCTTTCTTCTTTACATTCAAATGACGTTGGACAAAATCCACATTTCCACTGATCTTTCTTTCTAATAGTAATTTTTGTTTTTGCCATCTTGATTCTACAAATATAAAACAACAAACATTAAATCTATATACAACAATAAACTAAAACTTAATCAAGTATATAATCAGCCATCCAGACTGGTCTTTTCCTTTCACGGCGGCCACTTTCTTCTTCTATACCTATTCTGTCATCCTGATCTATGACATCATCAAATATATTAGCTTCATGTGGTTCTGTTACTTGGGGAATATCAATGTCTTCAGACATTTCCCCTCTCAACACTTGCTTGTGCTTGAGTTTTATCCTATCCACATGAATGATCTGTGGGGTCCCTCGGATACCACAGTCAACCTTATAGGTAAGGTCACCACTTTTCTCTAAAATTGTGAAAGGCCCTCTCCAAAAACAAGTCAGTTTTGGGGATTTTCCCGTTTTCCTTACAGGGAAGTAGACATATACTTGATCTCCAGATCTAAAACTTTCATATGATAATTTGAGATCATGATACCTCTTTTGTCTCCTCATTTCTCCTGGCATTCTTTGCCTAACAAAAGAATGGGCATCCTCTAACCTTTCTTTTAGTTCCCAAGCCCATTTATGTTGTGGTATACCTTTAATAGATGGCGGCATTTCATACAAGATATCTAACGGGGTTGTACTTTCCCTACCAAACATAAGACGGTTTGGAGTCTGTCCAGTTGTGTCATGTTCAGAAGCCCTATATGCCATCATAACAAAGGGGATATACTTATCCCAATCCCTTTGATGTTCTTGTACATATGCACTAAGCATTGTCGCTAATGTCTTGTTGAATCTTTCTACCATACCATCCGATTGAGGATGATATGGTGTAGTCCTGGTTTTCTTGATATCAAGTACTTTACAGACCTCTTGAAACAACCTACTTTCATATTGTCGTCCCTGGTCAGAGTGAATCCAGGACGGGACACCGAATCGAGCTATTACCTCCTCTACAATAATTTTGACAACAGTACTTGCTTCCATAATAAAATCATTCTTATTTGTTCCCTTCATACTTGGCATCTGAATATTATGGAGACAATCTCTCGCGAAATGTCCTATTTCTCCACAATTAAAACAAGGGCCACCCCTTTTCCTTTTACTGTGTGTGTTATCTATCTTCCCCCGTTGGAACTTTCTTTGGGACTTTAAATCTTTAATCTCATTTGTTATGGCCAGTAAATTATTCTCAATCGTCTGCATCCATATCGCCATTAGTCCCATAGAAACAGTCGTGTCAGGACTATCAGGTGTGTCTGTCCGTTCGTCACTAGTAGTCTGTCGTAAATGACCTATACTGTTCAGTGTTTTGCTCTCAGCCGTGTTATACGCTTCAAGCTCAACTGCCAACCGTATAGCATCGTTAAGACCTTTTGGACGGGACTGTTTAATTCTCAGTCTCATTTCGGAGTCTACTAGTGCATCTATAAACTGTTCTTTGGCGAGCGTGTCCCTTAATTCTAACAGAGCAGTCGGGTAGGCTAGATTAGACAGTCTTCGAACTGACTGACCTAACGCCGGCAAAGTCTCGCTTGCTTTTTGTCGACATTCCTTAAATTGTACACGATACAGTTCAGTTTGACAAGATGGAGCAAAGCGTTCCTCCAGTGCATATACTAGGTCTGAAAATATTTGTCTCTTTTCCTTTGGTAAATCACCAAGGACTGCTTGAGCCTGTCCAATCAGTGACACGGCCAAGTACAAACCTTTCTGGTGTTCAGACCACATATTAACTAGGCAACACATCTCAAAGTGTGCTAAGTAATCCATCCATGGAGTAGTGCCATCATATTTTGTAGGTTTAATTTTTACATTATTCGAACCAGAGCAAATAGTATGAGCAGTACTTTGATTTTTCGTTAATTCCGGCTTAGGATGAAAATATCGATCTTTATTTTCAACAACCTTCGGACGTACACCCTGATCTTTAGGTGTAGATATTAAACTTTGTCCATGTTGTATTGTGCTTTCGCTAAGAGACTGTATTTGCCTACTAATTTCAGCAATCTGATCGTCAATATTCGACATATTTATTGCAATACAGTGTAATCAAAATGAAACAATTTTAATTAAATAATACACTCGTGTTACAACTCAGCCGTGATTTACAACTATGCCTCACGGTTGATTCACTTTAATCTTTTAAGTAAACATTGATGTTAACTGACAATAAATTAAATGCCGACCAATCAATCAAATAGTATTTCATAGACAACTTGAATCCCAACCGCTAGCCACCAAATATGTAACGTGTAACCAGGCGTTTATATCTTAAACGAACGTTCCAGTAAATACTTGGATCCAAGTTGTCCACAAACAATACGTCAATACCAAAAACTATAACTATCTATATTATTCACAATGAACCAAAATATATACAGTAGCTCCTTGCCGATACAAAGTAACAATGAACAATAAAACAATTATATATACACAAATATAATTATAACACAGCCTGTCCTCCTAATAGAACAACCTGTCCTATACGACAGTGCGGGCGAGCGCAGTATGTTACTACCAGACAGTGCGGACTGGTACAACTTGTCCTCCTAGTAGGACAGCCTGTCACTACCAGACAGTGTGGGCTGGAACAACTTGTCCTCCGAGTGGGACACTCTGTCACTAACAACTAAAGTGGACTATTGCAGTCTGTTCTCCGAGTGAGACAGTCTGCTCTACCGACTTCCAATGTTAGACCAACTTGTACCCAGTACAAGTTGTCCCCAGTACAAGTTGTCCTCTTGTCAAACTTACAGCTATGTAGCGTACTCACTATTGTAAGCCAGTCTTCTTCTGTAAGAACATCGACAGAACCCGAATTGTATTCCTCACCCACTTATATACTCTAGGGCGAATTCACTATTTAATGAATAGGGGTGTTCTCTAAATGTTCCCGATACCGAACACAAGAGTACCTCTCAAACACCCCCATACAAATGGACCCAACCATTGACTCTCCCGCCAAACATCTAAATCTAAACAACGCTTCCTTCTACATGAAATATGCATATATAAAACAAGATTCTTCTTGTTTGTTACCTTAACAACCAATAAACATTACAATAATAACTATCCAAAATATGATTAAGATTTATTCAACCCCCAAAAAAAACTCTTTATTTTGAGACAATGACAACAAATTATACTTATAGGAATACTTGCCAAAACTTGATTACAAAGTCATTAAATACAAAACCAATAAAAAAATTGGCGCGAACATGATTGGGCGTGAATGGACCCGGATTCCTGTTATTGTTATCATTGGAGACGAGGAATTTATTTTTCCACAATTAAACCTCTATAACACATAAATTGTATATTTCAATACTTCATTATACTTGTGTCATTGAATTGCCCTGACACATGATTATATTTGTTGGTTTACGCAAAAATTTGTACTATAATTTGCAATTGGAAAAAAAATAACTACAAAAAATTGAATTATTATTTTAAAGGAATGTTTTGTGTTTAATATTTTATTAATCGATTAACTTGAAGTGTAAATAAATATTTTAAGTCAGATTGCTATATTATTGCTGCCATCTTGTTTACATAGGTTACAAAAAAGAAGTTCGGTCAGTCTATCGAAAAATAATATCAAGAAATATTACTGGAAGTCCTCTCGACCAATCATATCAAAGTATTCTTTAATATGCAAATCATTCATATAATAATTATATACTTTTAGATTTCCAATGTGTTAAGATTTGATTTTTTTTTTTTTTTTTTATCATATACATACCTAACTACAATGTAACCCAGTGTTTAAAAACTTATCACTTAATTTTTTTGAGGGAGCCCACTTTGCTGAAAAGGATGGTTCTGATTTAAAATATTTGTAAATGAGTCTGTAGTATGGACTGGCAATCACCATTTCAAGAAGTAATTTTGCCGACTTGCCCTTATATATATCTTTATAGTGAGAATCCTTCTTTAAATTGTCATGAGCCTTTAGAAGTATAAAGTTGTGAACAAAATTAATTAAATGAAACAGAAACTTACAATGATTTTCCTAATCTGTATAAATGAAGGAAAATCAATCTTGTAAATACAATATTCTATCCAAATAATTTCTATTTATCAGTTATATTTTTGCATTTCATATGTTTATTCAGTTTGATAGATGATATGGCACAGGTTCAACACATTGAAGAAGATTTCAAGAAACCTACAGACGACAAAGGATATTTAAAGAGTTGGGAAAAAGTCATTGAAAGTGACCACCTAAAAGTTTGGAGAAAACCCATTCCAGATTCTTACTTATTTGAATACAAAGGTTTATCACCATTCTTTATCTCTTTTCTTGCAAAAAAAAAGTTCAATCTTTTAATTATGTTTACATATAAACTGTATCAACAGACAAAGAATATTAAAACTATTTTTTTATATACAATTATTTGCAAATGTTTTGTAAAACTAAACTTATGTAGCATGCTTTATAACTACATCTTTAGATAAGTTATTTGTGAAATGTCAGTTCCAAGAATTCTATATCAGTATGCTTCAAAATTAAAATACTATCTAACTTTATTTTTACATTTCAGTATATGGAACATTTTATGATGTTACACCTACATGTTTCTTTGATATTCAGGTGAGTGTAGCATAATGGAACATTTTATGATATTACACCTACATATTTGCTTGGCATTCATGTGAGAGTTGCATAAGTAAAATGTAAGTTTCCAGATTCTTGGAAGTTTCTTATTTGGTCAAAACTATAAAACACCTCCAGACAAATTGCTGACTTTTCAAAAGTTACAGAAAGAGGTGAAGATAAGTTCGTGGATACGATATCAAATCTGTAAATATGAAGTTGATCACCTTCAACATGTATATGTTCTCCATGTTTGGTCCAAAATGCAATGAATTTTTAAAAATGAAAAAAGTATAATATTTTTACCATTTGAGAAGAATGGATATAGTGCATTTGATCTTGACGCAAAATCATGTACTACCCATTGATGATGAAAAAAATATAAAGCAAAACCAACAGCTCTCTTGTTCATATTCCTCATCCCAAACACCCAAGAGAAATTTTCTCTGTCACAAGTTTAAAAAAGAAATGTAAAATAGCAAGGCAGACTTTACTGCCTCTACACAGGACAGACAAAGATTCTGAAAAATGAAAACATGGTATACATATACTATGTTTATGCCACCATCTTAGTGGATGGTAAGCTTTTTAAAAGGATATTAAATTCAATTATGATTTCCTGGCTGGTTTTTTTTTAGATGTTATTCATGTCCTGCGGTTATTGTAGTTGTCTTGGATGTTTTAATATATATTTTAAGAAAATAAAGAAATGAAAGTTGAATATATTTCAGAGAGATTTAGAATATCGTAAAGAGTGGGACCAACGTGTGATAAAGTTAGAGATAGTAGACAAAGATGAACAGACTGGTACTGAGATTGTCCAGTGGATCACACAGTTTCCTGTATGTCATGATCATATTTAGAAAAAAATCATGTTATATCATGTCCTGTTTATCAAAAAAAATGTTATTATTCAGTTCAGGTAATGGGGAGATAGGATAAATCACAAACAGAAATATTAAGGGAAAATTAACTGTGTATTTCTATTAGCTGATTCTTAGTGGAAATAATAATTTTAAATTATTTTATGTTTGTATACGCCTGTTTGTCTGTCTGTCCGTGAACTGTCGTCAACATGTCAGATATTTACTCAAAAATCCTTTAACTATTTTGAATAAAACTTTGGGGAATTGTTTATATCTGTTTCTCTAATTCTTCGTCTATTTATCCCTTTCTGCACCTATTGTATAAAAAAATTCAATCAACGTGTGGTTCGTTTGATCTCAGTTCTTCATTGGTTAAAACATTGATTATGACATCAAATTTTCTTGCTTTCCTCTGAATTTCCTATTGTGACGGCATGAAAAAAGGCGACCATGCCTGATGACGTCACATAGAAAGAACACATCTTTTTGCAGATCATTCGAAAAGAAGGAATGCGTTTGCCTGCATATTGTTTAAAAATCATTAGAGAAACAGATTCACCACCAAATCTCGTGTAATGCGATATTTATTCACTCTCGACAGTTAAATTTTAAATATTTAAAATGCTCGGCAAGCCTTGCGTTTTAAATTTTAAATTTGAAAATTTAACTGTCTCAAGTGGATAAATATCGTATCACACTCGATGCAGTGGTAGAATCTATATTGACGTGAGCTTCCTTTTGTTTTTAAAATTTTAGATTTTATGTTTCCGAGTTATGGGGTTTTATTCATTTAAAAAGGGGGGATTTTTAAGGTTTTGGACAATAACTAAAAAATGCTTTCACCTATTTGCAAGAAATTTTGGTGAATTGTTCATATCTATTGACATGAGCTCCCTTTCAATTTTTATAAATTTTAGATTATATATATATGTTTCAGAGTAAAAGTCCAGTCAATCTAGCATACAATTGACCCTTCCCTTGAAGTTATTGCAACAGAAGATTTTGAAGTTTTAATCTTTAGCTTATACCCCAAAAATACACAGAAAAAGTCCCATAAAATCTAACTTTAGGAAAACTAAAAAATCATCATTTTGAAATCCTTTAGAGATTTGCATTGATATGGGAGATAACACCTCAAAAAGGTACAAATATGAACTTATCATCCCATCAAAGTATCATACTATACATGAATTTTAAGAAAATCAACCAAAAACTGACCAAAAAAAGACTAATTTTTGCAGAGTTATCTCCCTTTCCAATGTTAATTTCCATAAGAAATTAAAAATGCTGATTTTGTGTTTTCCTCAAGTTAGATTTTATGGGACTTTTTTTCTGTGTATATTTGGGGCTTAATGCTGTAGATTAGAACTAAAACACTTCGGGTTGCAATTAGTTTGAGGTTCAACTTAGTTTGACTGGACTAAACTGGGTTTTGTTCATTGAAAAAAGGGGGATTTTCCAGTTTTCGAGCAAGAACTCAAAAATGCTTTCAGCAGGTCTCATGAAACTTTGGTGAATAGTTAATATCTATTGATGTAAGCTCCCTTTTGATTTTTATTAATTTTAGATTTTATGTTTCAGACTTATGGGGTTTTATTCATTAAAAAAGGGGGGATTTTCCAGTTTTTGACAACAACTCAAATTTGATTTCAGCAGTTCTCATGTAACTTTGGTGAATTGTTTATATATATTGACGTTAGTTCCTTATATGATATTGAGAAGTAATTGAACTTTATTCTTTGAAAACGCGACTGGCGTATCATGAGCTCATGGCGCAACTGTTTTATTAAAATTTGAAATTGCAATAAGTCATATAAAAAGTAATGATTACATGCAACTTAGGTGAGGAAAAAAACAAGTTCAACACAAGGGAGACAATTCAGGATTATTTTGTTTAGTAGGACAATTCCATGTTGTTCCTAATTTAGCAATAGATTGTGAAAGTTTAAACTCTTGTTACATTATGTCCTGTGTATAATAGTACTATATTATGGATATTCAAATGTGTGTGCTTTTTCATATTTTGCACTTTAACTATGCCAAAATCTCATAAAATAGTCATAATGAACATGTTTAATGTTTATCTAAAAAATTATTGATATATAAATAATTTGACTTTTCATGTATTGATTTTGTTTTTCAGTATCCAATGTATAGTAGAGAATATTTATACAAAAGAAGATTTCAGGTTAGTGTATCTTTACAGAAGCCATTTTGTTTAATTCATATGAAACTTCAAATTATTTTTATATTAATGCTTGAGGGATAATATTCACTATCAACAAGGGGACATGAACTTGCTTGCCAAATACAATCCTTTATGCTATCAAAATCTTACGTAAATATACTGCTGCTTTTACTACAACACCTCTCATTAAAACTTTGACCATTGCACAACACAGTACGAGGGGAACTGTTATGAAAGAATGTAAATAAACCTGACCAGAAAGGGCTTGTCGCGAAATAAAGTATCAATGAAAATAAGATGGTTTACAGTACATTATAGATTCAGAATAATTATATTAAATAAAAATCTGAGAGTTGGATGTGATTGTTTAAAATCCTTTACTTTGTAAAAGTTGCAGCCAGTAATGTCTTATGTGCTATCAAATCATCAGAACAATTGTTGAAATAAGGAAATGTTATTGCATTTTTATCAGAACTAATATTAAAATGGATGCATTACATTTTGTTTTCAGGTTGATAGTGCTAAAAATACAATGGTGATCTGCTCTCATGTAGTAAATCATCCTAAATGTCCAGTAGACAAAACTCATGTGAGAGTGGTTACTTACTCATCAACAATGGTCATTAAACCACATAAACAGTTTGATGATGTAAGTCTTTAATATTATAGCAAGATTCTTTCTCCACAGGTGGTGTACAATTATTGTAAAGTGGTTGTATTGTACACAAATCTAACATGTCTATCTGAAAAAAAAGTCTAATTGCAATGATACTTGTGTTGGACCTCAAAAGGATGTAATTTCATCTGGTCACAACAGTGGTGACGTCATATACAAAATGTAGCTTGAACATCGCAATTCAGAACAATTATTTGCCTTTCTTTCTCATTGGGATACCATCTTCATATAGTAACATCTTGGATTCTGTCGTGAAATGCCATTAGTTTCAGTTTATGTTGTGAAGTCTTGTTAACAGACCATATGCACTAGATTTCATTAGTCATCAGAGTTTATTTTGTTTTAAATTCAACAAATATTACTTTCTGATAGTGTGAAACATTTATGTGTCGACTCTTAGTCGAATCCTACTTGTGCAGGGCTTTCCAAAGTAGCTGGTAGACGGCTGATAAAAAAAACCATTTCATAAAAAAAAATGAAATTTTTTTGAGGTTTTTTTCTTTTTTTTCTTTAATTTCATACATAAAAAATGGTAATTTGAAAGATGAAATTAGGTGCCAGGAGATAGCGAGAATGCAGGATTTTGCTCTATTTATGCCAGAGCTTCTGGGGACCCCAGACCCCCTGCCCTAAAGCACCAAGCTTACAGCTTGGTGGGCGTCTGGCTTCGCCGAACGCATGTTACAGCCCCCTATAATTGGTATTTAGCCTACTACTTCAATTTCAAGGGAAAGCCCTGCAGGTGGAGAGAAATAATTCAAAAAATCTAAATATAACAAGTCCCTCAAACAACTGTTGTAAAATTTATTTGAAATGATTGACAGTAAATACAGCAAATTATGTTCCTTTAAAATTACAAAAATTAGATATCCTACAACATGACAATCACATGTACCAGTTTTTATCCTACAACATGACAATCACATGTACCAGTTTTTATCCTACAACATGACAATCACATGTACCAGTTGTTATGACCTGAACTGAAATTTAATTATTCAAATGTGATTTACATTTATATTTTACATGGACACCATATAAATAAGTTAGAATATGTATGAAAGTATCAATGAGACAGCAATACACACAATATGGTCTTCAGTAATGAGTAGGAACATCATACTAAGAACTTGAAACCTCACACCTTTTTGCCAAAGTCTACAGGACTATAGTGAAGCATAACAATTATCTATGAAACCCACATTTTAAAAAAGGGACAAAGAAGGGACAAAGAAATTCAATTTAAGCATATGTTGTCAGACAGATTTCCAACTTAACATTGACCATGTTTTGTGATATTATTCAATCCTTACCTTTATTCCCTAATATCTAATGAATGTATATTACAGGATGGTTTGGATTATGTGATGACATATACAGATGATCCACAGGCATCATATACCAGCTTCTGTTACAGTTGGCTAGCTAAAACAGGTAATGTCATAAAATATAGCTATAATTATAGATTATCGTTGGTTATCTCAACAAGATTGATTTTCTTGCTTGAGCCAGTATGGTGAAATTGTGAAAAGCAATTGAGTTGAGATGACCAATGATAATCTGTTTATCGCTATTTTACCTATGAAGATGTTGTCAATATCCTTGACAATGGCACATGTTCCCTTAGTTTCTAACGATAACTTTCATATCACTTGACTCAGCTGAGAAAGGAAATTATCAGTCAGCAAGATTAAAGGAAAAAAAATAGGGATAATAAATGTTATGATAGGTTCATAAAGGATATATTGTTCACCTTACTCGAGATAGTTGCTTATATTCCTTGAGGTAAAGTCTATAAGAATATTATGATAAATCTGCACTAATTCAGACTAAATGCCACCTCTCCATTATAATTATTTTCCAGTAAACAGTCTATAACACATTTTTACGCAAATTGAATAAAAAAATAGAATGCAGAAATGTTGTTAAAAAAGTCATTAATGACAAGAGTTGTTTCCCTTGTGTTCATGTATACCTATCCTGTATCTGAAATAAAGGTGACATTCACTGCTGGTCTCAGTGCTGGATATCTTTAAAAACTGAAGAAAAAAAAAAGGAAAACCAGAATTAATGATGTCCAGTGTACAGACAGTATATATAGATTACCTGTATTACTGTAGGATTCAGAAATTTATTATTGTTATTTGGCATTTAAGACTCAAATGCGATTTTAATTTTTGTAATATTTAGAAAATTCTTGTTTAATTCATATAAAAATTTCAAAATGCGAGTTTAGATTTTTGCGATTAAAAATACAGTCGCAATTTCACAATAATAAAATATCACAATAATTTCTGAATTTACAGCACTTTAAAGCTCAGCAGATCTATTTCAGCTGTAATCACTAAATGTCAATCATGTCGTCTGCTACTTAAGTTTATAATAATAAACTTTTTCCAATATATCATCTGAACCATTGAATCAGTTCAACCAAACATGACCTGAAGAATATTAAAGTTTCCCTGTATAGAGATTGTAAAAGGTTCATTGTCAAACAAACTACATCATTTTCTTCCTTATTCGTTTTCCTCCTTGAATATGCACCTTTAATTTACTTGAAAAATTTATAAATAATATTTAATCCTGATTTCTACTTTAATAAATAATTTTATCCTGGCTGTGAAAGAAACAAAATAATTTAGTGTCCTTGATTTCACTTTCTTTCAAAAAGATGTGAACTTGAAACATCAAAATTTCATGAAGATTATTGCTTCTTCTCTTTACTCATGGTGCATTAATTTGTGGGATGCATTGAGTCCTGTTTTTCCTAAATCTACCATAGAAATTTTGAAAAGTTGGCAGGTATTCTTGAAAGTATTTCTATTTAAAGTTTTATGTAATTTATATGTGTTTCTCGTTTCTTGTTTTTTTTTATATAGATAAGACCGTTGGTTTTCCCGTTTGAATGGTTTTACACTAGTAATTTTGGGGCCCTTTATAGCTTGTTGTTTGGTGTGAGCCAAGGCTCTGTGTTGAAGGCTGTACATTGACCTATAGTGGTTTACTTTTATAAATTGTTATTTGGATGGAGAGTTGTCTCATTGGAATTCATACCACATCTTCCTGTATCTTAAGTTACATTTGTATTATAGTTTGTAAATAACATATCTCAGTGTCAATGTATAAGGGTTCTTTTCCGGGAAATAGTGGTGTTTTTTATTAAGTGCAGATGCTTGTTGACATTTTATATTCTGATTGTACTAATAATATAGTGTGCATTCTTGTAAAAAATATATTGACTTTGAAGTTGAATGTTGATGGAGACCATGACTTTATTGTCAGTTGTTTAGTTGAGGAAGACCATGACTTTATTGTCAGTTGTTTAGTTGAGGAAGACCATGACTTTATTGTCAGTTGTTTAGTTGAGGGAGACCATGACTTTATTGTCAGTTGTTTAGTTGAGGGAGACCATGACTTTATTGTCAGTTGTTTAGTTGAGGAAGACCATGACTTTATTGTCAGTTGTTTAGTTGAGGGAGACCATGACTTTATTGTCAGTTGTTTAGTTGAGGGAGACCATGACTTCATTGTCAGTTGTTTAGTTGAGGGAGACCATGACTTTATTGTCAGTTGTTTAGTTGAGGGAGACCATGACTTTATTGTCAGTTGTTTAGTTGAGGGAGACCATGACTTCATTGTCAGTTGTTTAGTTGAGGGAGACCATGACTTTATTGTCAGTTGTTTAGTTGAGGAAGACCATGACTTTATTGTTGAGGGAGACCATGACTTCATTGTCAGTTGTTTAGTTGAGGGAGACCATGACTTTATTGTCAGTTGTTTAGTTGAGGAAGACCATGACTTTATTGTTGAGGGAGACCATGACTTTATTGTCAGTTGTTTAGTTGATGGAGACCATGACTTTATTGTCAGTTGTTTAGTTGAGGGAGACCATGACTTTATTGTCAGTTGTTTAGTTGAGGGAGACCATGACTTTATTGTCAGTTATTTAGTTGATGGAGACCATGACTTTATTGTCAGTTGTTTAGTTGAGGGAGACCATGACTTTATTGTCAGTTGTTTAGTTGAGGGAGACCATGACTTTATTGTCAGTTGTTTAGTTGATGGAGACCATGACTTTATTGTCAGTTGTTTAGTTGAGGGAGACCATGACTTTATTGTCAGTTGTTTAGTTCTTATTTCTGTTCTCATTAGTATGAATATTATGCTAATTTTCAATACTAGATGCTATTTTTTTTAAATAGAAAGTTGAAAGTTTTTAAGCAGTGTTGATGTACTAACTTTCAATTTTATTTTGTATTTTCAGGCGTTCCTAGATTTATGGATGAACTGCATAGTGCAGCTAAGAATCTGGAAAATAAAAGACAAAAAAGTGTCAATATTTCAAAACAGAGTGATAAACAGAACAGTAATAATAATAATTCAAGACATTTCTGCTAGTATCAGCTGACTTGAAGATAGAATGATGCAGGTGTCATGACCAATCCAAAAGCAGTCAAATGTTTTTAAATTGAATTTATTTGTGTTCAAATTATTTATTTTTGTCTGACAATCTTTACTTATTTACCATAGTCTTGAACCTTAAACTCAGGACTATCTAAAACAAAAAATTAAAAAAAATAAAATTTAAAACAAATGTACTATTTTCAATGTAATTCTTTTGAGTGGACTCACAGTATTTTTTATTATTTATTATATGATACCTCATTAAAATTGTTTTATTATCAGTTTGTATAGAGTTGATTTAAAATGAATTTTCTGGTTCCATTTTGATTACATTAATCACAATCTTCCGTAATCACATTTATTTAAAATATTTTTGGTTCTGTTAAGTTTAAACTGAAAAGGAAAATAGCTATTTGAAATGTTGTAGCAACATATGAAAATTATATTTTTAAGTTGTCTCTAGTCATATATAGTTTATGAAGTACAGCATTTCGATTTAGAAAAATTGATCAGTTCAAATTAATTAGTTTAGGCTGTGTAACTTATGACAAATTTCTTTCTGATGTAATATATATACAGCTTCCAATATTAAATATTAAACTATTTTATTGAAAACCTATTTTAGGATATATGTTCCTTTATTACAAAATATGTCTCAACCATATCAAGTTATATTGATAGTTGTCACCATTTATGCATCATGTAAATTTTACATACATGTTTCTTAACAACTAGTGCTATTTGAATATTAAAATGTTTGATGGAGTAAATTATGTTTATATGACCCACCTAGTTATGCTTCACCTGGGAGCATTATGTTTAAAACTTTTTGGGTGAGTTTGTTCATCTGTCTGTTCATTCATCCTTTCATTGTTCATCTGTCTGTCCATTTTCCACTTCTGGTTAAAGTTTTTGGTCAAGGTAGTTTTTGCTGAAGTTAGTCAAATCAACTTGAGAAGTAGTACACATGTTCCCTATGATATAATCTTTCTAATTTTAAGGCCAAATTAAAAAAAATTACCCACAGGCACTTGTCTCAGAAAAAAAATTCATATATACCTTAATATAACACAAGTTACTTACTTACATTTTTTTTAAAAGTTGGCCGATTGCACAATTCTGTTAAATGCCGATTTCTTGGTTGTCAATCCAACTTAAACTTGTTGCTGTGAATCTAAATTGATTTTTCTACTGTCATTGACAGTTCTATTTTGAATACCACAACTAACGTGTTAAACAATAAATGAGAGTCCTGTAGAGTAAACTGTATGTTTGTCATCTCACAGAAGGTATTTGTCAGCCTTAAATTTCCATCAAAGTTCTGTACAGTAAACAAACTGTTTTTTTTACCACTCTTGAGGTGTTGAACAACCTTGAGTTTCAATAAGAGTTCTGTACATTAAACTAGCTGTTTGTGGTGTTAACAACCTTGTGTTTTTATGAGAGTTCTGTACAATAAACTAGATGAGTTTTAAAGAGTGTCCTTCACAGTAAACTAGCTGAGTTTTAATGAGAGTTCTGTACAGTAAACTAGATGAGTTTTAATGAGAGTCCTGTACAATATATTAGCTGAGTTTTAATGAGAGTTCTGTACAGTAAACTATATGAGTTTTAATGAGAGTCCTGTACAATATATTAGCTGAGTTTTAATGAGAGTTCTGTACAGTAAACTAGCTGAGTTTTAATGAGAGTCCTGTACAATATATTAGCTGAGTTTTAATCGGAGTTCTGTACAGTAAACTAGCTGAGTTTTAATAAGAGTCCTGAACAATAAACAAGCTGAGTTTTAAAGAGTGTCCTGCACAGTAAACTAGCTGAGTTTTAATGAGAGTCCTGTACAATAAACTAGCTGAGTTTCAATGAAAGTCCTGTACAATATATTATCTGAGTTTTAATTGGAGTCCTGTACAGTAAACAAGCTGAGTTTTAAAGAGAGTCCTGCACAGTAAACTGAGTTTCAATGAGATTTATGTACAGTAAACCAACTGAATTTTAATAAGAATTCTGTACAGTAAACTAACTGTTAGTGGTATTTCACAACCTTGATTTTTAATGAGAGTCCTGAACAGTTAACTAGCTGTTTGTGGTGTTTAACAAACTTGATTTTCAATGAGAGTCATATACAGTAAACTAGCTGTTTGTGGTGTTTAACAGCCTTGATTCTTAATGAGTCATGTACAGGTAACTAGTTCATACAGAATGTGGCGGGGTTAAACAATTTTAAAGGCGCCAACCCTCCTCATAACCTGGGACAGTGATCTAACAGTACAACATTGCTTTTTAAAGATGGTCCTGAACAGTAAACTAGCTGTTTGTGGTGTTTAACAAACTTGATTTTCAATGAGAGTCATATACAGTAAACTAGCTGTTTGTGGTGTTTAACAGCCTTGATTCTTAATGAGTCATGTACAGTAAACTAGTTCATACAGAATGTGGCGGGGTTAAAGAATTTTAAAGGCGCCAACCCTCCTCATAACCTGGGACAGTGATCTAACAGTACAACATTGCTTTTTAAAGATGGTCCTGAACAGTAAACAAGCTCTTTGTGGTCAGCCTTGAGTTTCAATGAGAGTCAGAAATAGCCAACTTGCTGTTTGAAGTGTTGTTAAATAAACTCATCATAGATACCAGGACTAAATTTAGTATATACGCCAGACTCGCGTTTCATCACAAAAGACTCATCAGTGACGCTCGAATCCAAAAAAGTTAAAAAAAAAAAAAAAAAAAAAAAAAAAAAAAAAAAAAAAAGCCATATAAAGTATGAATTTGAAGAGCATTGAGGACCCAAATTCGAACCACCTTGACTGTCAGTGAGAGTCATTAATAGTCAACTAGCTGTTTGTAGTGTTGAACCACCTTGAGTTTCAATGAGAGGCATTTACAGTAAGCTAGCTGTTTGAAGTGTTGAAACACCTTTAGTTTCAATGTGAGTCATGTACAGTAAACTAGCTGTTTGAAGTGTTGAACCACCTTGAGTTCCAATGCGAGTCATGTACAGTAAAGTAGCTGTTTACTGTACAAACAACGGTATATTGCTAGCTCATCTTCATGCTCCACTAAAGAATTGTCCATTAGATTGACTAAAATTCTGTCCGCAGTGAAAGAGGGTCTTCAGAATTACCGTGAAACTGTTTACTCGTGTAATGGTATTAACCATATGTGGATTCTTAAAAATTCTAAAGAACTTCTAGACAATTTTAAATCTCGGTCTTTTTCTGAAATTAGTTCTATCAAAACTTTTGATTTTTCAACCCTGTATACCACCATTCAACATGTGAAATTGAAAAATTGCCTAAAAAAATAATCCACAATGCCTTTCAACATAAAAATGGTAGCATACGCTATAAATTTATTTCTTTGGGATTTTATAAGGCATATTTCGTTAATAGTGACAAATCAAAAGGTAAAACATGCTACACAGAAGAACAAGTGGTCAGTATGCTGGAGTTTCTTATCGACAACATATTTTTTTGAGTTTGGAGGTAGACTTTTTCAACAAATTGTAGGCATTCCTATGGGAACAAACTGCGCCTCTTCTTGCCGACCTCTTCTTATTTCCATATTAATCGGAGTTTCTTCAGACACTTGTCAAAAACAAGAGGATAAAAGAAGCCAGATTATTTAATTTCACTTTCAGATATAGATATGATGTTCTTTCCATAAACAATCCGAACTTTTCTGATTGGGTTCCATAAATATATCCCCCAGAACTAGAAATTAAAGAAACAACAGACCCGGCTTCCTCCGCCTCATTTTTAGACTTATATCTCGAATTTGACTTACACAGTCATCTCAGTGCCAGAATCTATGACAAACGAATCGATTTTAAATTTGAAATTATAAATCTCCCCCACCTTAGTAGCAATATACCAACTTCATCTGCATATGGGATGTATATTTCCCAACTTATTCGATATCCAAGAGCTTCAAGCTCCTACTCAGACTTTGTAAAACGTCATCAGTGTCTGAGTAGAAAGGTGATGAACCAGGGGGTATGTCAACGAACGTCTCGTCCTTTTTCTAAAAAAAAGTTCATCGGAAGGTACCAAGACCTTGTTAACAAATATTCTGTATCAAATTCACAAATAATACATGATGGTCTTGATGTATAGATTCTGCGTACTGGTGTTGTTTATCATCTTAACAACGTGTTTTTTTGTTCTTTCATTTGTCTTTGTTATTTATAGTATAACTAATCGCCGTATTTGAATATCAAAAATAAGACAACGCGTGACCGAACGACGCATGGATTAAACGAGTGCGCAGCACGAGTTTAATCCATAGCGGCGTTCGGTCACAAGTTGTCTTATTTTTGATATTCAAATACGGCGATTAGTTATTCTTTTTATTACATTGGCAAATGGCTTTTTTTTATGAAATTAATGTGGAAAATGTAAGGAACTATATCTTTTTCCTACGCATTGACAATTTGTTTTGAACCGACGTTATCAACGTCTTGACAACGCCTATTGTTGTATGACGTCAGAGAGTGAAATAACCACGTTTATTTCACATGTGAAATTATCGGTTTTTATCTAACTGGGAAATCAATGTAATTCATTGCAACCAATGTAATAAATTATTTATATTCTTATAAATTCTATATAACTTTTGGACTATTTTAAATCTCGGTCTATTTCTGAAATTAATTCTTACATACTTTTGATTTTTGATTTTTTAACCCTGTATGCTAAATTTGCCTATGTGAAATTTTGAAATTGTTTGTATATACATTGAACGACAAATACATGTGAGGTATAAAATTTTCTGACGTCAGACACGCGAATCAATGAATGTGTTTGTAGATAAATTTGTGTTCTGTTAAATTGTTCCTTTTAAAATTGTTTCACGATGATGACTGTTGTATCCATATTTTGACTATTTTATTTAATATGTCTGTTTAGTTCACGCATCATTGTAAATAAAACGGAATTTGACGAGACTGTCATCAAAGTGAGAGGGTTAGCGCTATAAAACCAGGTTTAATCCACCATTATCTTCATTTGAAAATGCCTGTACCAAGTCAGGAATATGACAGTTTTGTTATTTGATTTTGCCATTTGATTATGGACATTTCGATTAGATTTTCCTCTACGTTCAGTATTTTTGTGATTTTACTTTTGTTTTTAAGTGTTAAACCCCCTTGAGTTTCAGTGAGAGTCATTAATAGTCAACTAGCTGTTAGTAGTGTTGAATAACCTTGAGTTTCAATGAGAGTCATATACAGTTAACTAGCCGTTTGTGGTGCTTAACAGCCTTGATTTTTAATGAGTCATGTACAGTAAATAGTTGTCAATGGTAACTAGTTCATACAAATGTGGCGGGGTTAAACAATTTTGAAGGTGCCAAGCCTCCTCATAACATGGGACAGTGATCTAACAATACAAAATAAGTACAAACAATAAAAATTAGATGGATACAAATAGAAATATATCTAACAAAACACAGAGTGGACAGGTACTTGTACATCCCAACACCAAACGACAATTAAGAACAGAGCTGTAAGTACTCGCAAATACTGACATCTTGTTCAAAGTCAATAAAAACTAATAATGAAAATCGTGCATCTAAAACTACAACTTTTATTTCGTCTTGCTCTCGCTTTATCTTTTGTTTTGGAATTGTCCTTAACTGCGTCAATCGGTAACCACATTTGCCTTTTCGTTTTCAATGTATATAAGGCACTTTAACATACAGATAAATTATACTTGCTGCTACTATTAAAATAACAATAATTTTAAGATTGGGAGTAAATTGTAAGATCGCAATTTCTCCCGATTGGTAAGTTGATCCTGCTCCAACAGTGACACCCGGCTTGTTGCTCATAGTAAGAAAAAATGTACCCGCATGTCAAGCGTCTATTAAACGATTTAATTGGATGGGTACAATGTGCACGAATCGTTATAAAACATCATGCCCTCACGAACACAGATACCATCAAATAAAGGCAACAGTAGTATACCGATTTTCGAAATTCATAAATCGATTGAGAGAAATTTAAGGCACAAACTAAAACTGAGAGAAACACGTCAAATATAAGAGGAGAACAACGACACAACAGAAACACAACACTAAAATGTAGCACACATAGAAACGAACTATTATATAACAATGGCCATTTTACCGACTTGGTACAGGACATTTTAATAGAAAAGCAATGGTGGTTTGAACCTGGTTTTGTGGAATGCCAAACCTCCCGGTTTTAAGGCAATTTTAAATTGTCACGATTCGAATTCATCGAGATATTTTAGTAAAAAATGTGAAAATAAAACCATGTTTTAAACAGTTACAACTATAGAATGGAACACTTATAAATACAACAGAATATATAGGCATGCTATATATCAACAGACCAATGCAAACATCGTGTGTTTGGCATCTTTTTCCCGTTTATAACTATTAACCTCATACCTGGTTTAAAAAATGCGATCAGATAAATTAGCGCTAAAAGAAAAAATATATATATATACCAAAAAAAAAAACTAATTAGTATTGTGTTTGTGATTCTTAAATACTTTTTTTTTGTAAAATTGTGATAATAACAGAACAAAGGACGTTAGATGTTTTGTTAGCAATGACATTTGGATTGAAAATCGTATGGCTGATCTGATAATTATGTTTTTTTTTTATTTTTAAAAAGCTAATTGAATGTCAATGATATTTATTATACATAATGCTAAACATGGCATTGTGTTGGTATACGTATCACATTTATATATTTCAATGCGGTTAAGGATGGTATGCTTCCACTTCACCATCTTCTTGAACAGTTCATAACTAATTTAATGGGTAATCAGAGTGTATCTTTGTTTTATCCAAGTTGTAATCAAATTGTTCGTTTATATCTATATTTGCGTTTAATATATAGAGACTCTCTGTATTCTGTCTACTGTTTTCTATGAAATGTTTACTATTTAAGGGGTCATACCAGTTGTATATATATTAAAATAAGTAAAACAATTGACACAAGTACAACAAATCGTATGATGGATAACAAAAATGGAAAAAATAAGCCTTTCAAAGCATTCTCCATATCATGGTGTTTATATCGCAAGAATCACAACTATTATACCTCCTTAGAGAGGACAATTATTTTTCGCGTTTCATATCATGGTGTTTATATCGCAAGAACCACAACTATTATACCTCCTTAGAGAAGGCAATTATTTTTCGCGTTTATCTACATGTAAACTACGATTATACTACTTTAATATATAGAGACTCTCTGTATTCTGTCAGGGACTTTCTATGTTAGTATGTTAGTATAGAAAGTCGGCCCTGATTCTGTCTACTGTTTTCTTTGAAATGTTTACTAATTAAGGGGTCATACCACTTGCATATATATTAAAATAAGAAAAACATGCTCAACTTAATCTAAAACTACCTCGACCAAAAACTTTAACCTGAAGCGGGAAATACGGACGGACGGACGAACAAACGAACGGATGTACAGACTAGAAAACATAATGCCCATAAATGGGGCATGAAAATTATTGTTGAAAGGGAAAATAGTGATTTGGCAAAAATGAAAGTAAGGTAGAGTTTAGAATTAGGCAGGACCTTTTTCGGGGCGTCGGGATTGGTTGCTTTCAATGCCAAGACCAAAATTCAAATTTGCCAAGACGTTAGAAACGTAATAATATTACGACGTCACCGATAATTTCAGATTTTCAACGTTGACGTTCCTATCGCTTTTGTTACTCTTTCGCCATGCATAGGACGCCTACTATTTTATCATTGCATGCTGCGGCGATTCAGAATTGTTGGATATATACGTAGGAGGAGGAGCAATAACCATTAGGAATAAAGAAATAAGTTGATTTTTGCAACCCCAAAAAAAGAAAGAAAAAGGAAACTATTGCAAAAAACAGCAGTAAATTAATAAAACAGACATAAAAAAACGCAAGTTAGAAAATCGAAAGTTTCAAGAAATATCCATAAATGAATATTGGGGGGTGGATTCTAACCATTTTATTGTCAGTCATTTGACGTATTTACCACATCTTCTTTAATTGATCATAAACCTATGTACCACGTCTCCTTTTATTTATCATAGACGTATTTACCACATCTCCTTTTATTAAAACTAGACGTATGTACTACATCTCCTTTTATTTATCATAGACGTATGTACCACGTCTACTTTTATTAAAAATAGACGTATGTACTAAATCTCCTTTTATTTATCATAGACGTATGTATCACATCTCCTTTTATTTATCATAGACGTATGTATCACGTCTCCTTTTATTTATCATAAACGTATGTACCACATCTCCTTTTATTTATCATAGACGTATGTATCACATCTCCTTTTATTTATCATAGACGTATGTATCACATCTCCTTTTATTTATCATAAACGTATGTACCACATCTCCTTTTATTTATCATAGACGTATGTACCACATCTCCTTTTATTTATCATAGACGTATGTATCACATCTCCTTTTATTTATCATAAACGTATGTACCACATCTCCTTTTATTTATCATAGACGTATGTATCACGTCTCCTTTTATTTATCATAAACGTATGTACCACATCTCCTTTTATTTATCATAGACGTATGTACCACATCTCCTTTTATTTATCATAGACGTATGTTTCACATCTCCTTTTATTTATCATAGACGTATACATGTACCACATATCCTTTTACTCATACTTGACGTATTTGCCACATATCCTTTTTTTTTATTTGTTTGTTTATGTGTCAATGCTAAGGGTGTTTTTTTTTTCTTTCTTATCGCATGATTGCATGGCTAATAAAAATTCTATACAAGAAAAGAAAGGAAGATGTACACATAGTGATGTATGAAGAATAAAGTTGCAATTCAAAGAAATGACAAATTCTACTAGAAAATAATTATGAACTATGATATTTCTTGTCTAATTTATTTTATTTTTTATTTCTTGTTTTGTACTTTTTTTTCTCAATTGTGGCCTTCATTTTCACATGTGATGTATATAATAACATCATGCAACAGCTGGTAAACTGATCACTATACATGTATCAATATGAACATAATGTTTTGAATTCACCGTAAAATTGAAAAACGTTCCCTGAACTATTTTGTGACGGTCAGTTATTTTTGTTGTTTTTTGGTTTGTTGAGCAAAGTCAGAGTTCTCCATCCACGGGAGATCTTACATTTGGAAAAAGTGTTATTTAAGTTAACTGCCTTTTGGGTGTTTTTTTTTGTCACTTCCGTTTCTACGATATGAACATACAACACAATCTTTCACTTTGCCGTTAGCTAATCTTCGAAGTTCTTTCTTTCGATTTTCTAACTGACCCGGAAATCGATCTCTCATGTGTTCCATTGACAAACTTTCAACTACCTCGTGAATGAACTGGAGGCGTGATAGTGGACGAGGGTTGTTTGAGTTTTTTTTATAAAGAATGTACGCATTTATCATGAATCTTTGAAAAAGATTAAACATAATTTTTTTCCACATTTTGACGGTTTTCCTTTCATCGTTGTAGAATGCTGTAAACATGTCATTTCGATCGACTCCTCCCATATTTTTGCTGTAACTTTCTATAGCGGTTGGTTTGCCACGAGGTGAAACTCCTGCTTTGCAAAATGTAGACACTAGGCGAACTGGTTTCCGTTTGTTTTGTCTGTATGCACATACTAATGTTTCTTGTCTTCTCATAAATACATATTCATCCGGACGTAATTCTGGGTTTTTTATTCTTTGTGGCATTGGTCGGTTACTTCTCAAAGTTCCAGTCATAAATGTCCTATTCAAAAGCAGTTCTGTTGCTAGTGATAGACTAGAAAAAAAACTATCACAAAACACGTGGTATCCTTTATCAAATAAACAACTAACGTTCAGAAGACTTTTTACAACCATACTACTTTGGAGTTCCCCATCAGGCACAGGATCGAAACGACGACCTCTGTAAACAGTACTATGTATGAGATAACCGGATATAGATTCTACCAGCATCCAAAGTTTAATGCCAAATTTGTGACTTTTTGATGGTATATATTGTGTCATTACAGAGCGCGCACGTGTCCCAACCAAAGACTCATCAATCGATAGGTTTCTTTCATGTGTATACAGGTATTTGGATCGCATGTTCAATGAATTAAGAATCGGCTTAAACTTGGCCGATGGGTCATATGTTGGATCGTTTCTGCCTGAAATTTTACGATTATCAAAAACATGTAAAAATTTTAGAATTAGTTGAAACCTGTTTCTTGGAAACATCTTTCTAAACCACTTGTATTCTTGTTTCCCTTTCTTCCAGTAGCACTGTAGTGTTGGTCTCTTATTCAGTCCCATATTGTAAATAGCGGCAAGAAACCCTTTGAATTCATTTATTGTAAGCGGCCCAGCCTTAATCCATTGGTGAACACGTGAATGTCTACATCTGTTGATCCTTTGCATGTTGGTTTTGATAAATGATCGGGCATATCTGAAATATAAATGTCATTAGATTAGAAAAAAATATATACGCTAAATGATGTAAAATAGTTTAACTGTAATTTTTTTTTAAACGGAAATCAAAATATATTATCTGCATGCTTGTTATTTGAATTTTCGTTTTGTAATACTGCGCTGTTTTTCTCAAGCTGTAATAACATCAATATAGAATAAGAAATCAATCAAAAGTCGAGTTAATCGATAAGTTCATGAAAAAATATCTCAGATATCCAGAGGAAATTTCTATATTTTTTCTAGCTGCTTCATATTTTTAAATGTCTGTTAATATTCCGATCCGGTGCGGTCCGTTAATTTTATGTTTATGAACATTTTTTTGTCAAGATTTTTGAGGATCTATGAAGATTCTTTTGGGGTGTTTAAAAAAAAACACGTTTATAGGTCTTTATGGTATTACATTATTTTCGGCGGCAAAATAAGAATTGGACATCTATATACGATCCTAAATTGCGTTCAGTCACAAACAAGGAAAAAGTAGTAATACACGATCATTATTATACAGTTTATTCATACTGAAACAATTTTCAATAATGCCTTTGGTTGTATTCACTTTGATAATTCCACTAGACTTTTCACTCCTTTTTTAGTTATTTTAGACATCGGTAAATTGTGCTTATATTTCTTTTTTAATTTATTTAGATGGGGATGGATTCGGGGGAGGTTAAAAATAATCATTAGATAAGATTTTAGGAAATTCACATGCAGACGGGAAATGTTTCTGTTAAATTTGTACGCATATCTATAGATACATGTACATTTTATAGGAAAAGCAAAGCTATGAACCAACGATCACCAACTCAATTACCTCCATGTGAAAGTATGAAAAAATAGATATATATATATACTCTATCAATAATATTTGATCAGTTTTATGAAAACAGAAATGCCAGAATAGCGAACTTTCTTACCTGTTTGTTTCAATGACTATCTTCTTCATAAGATTGGTTGTAAACATGAGCATAAAATATGCTATTGCAGGAGCTCCTCTGTCTGGCATATTCTTGACACCACTTTCACCAATAAATTCGGGGTCTTCAGCAATTTCTTCCGGCGGAAAAATACGGAACCAAGGATTTGCCATATTCGCCATATTTCGAAACGCTCCCGTTGACGTCATATATTCTAAGACGAATTTCATATTCGTGCAATTTCCCGTAGTTTTCCTTACATTGCTATTTGAGAAAAATCGTCATTTTGCAAATGCCTAGAAAATGTTAATAGAAGAACTTGTAAATGCCGGTCAGATATTATACGGAAATAATTCATGTATGCACGTTGTTAAAATTTATTACGAATCTATAACGTATTATCGACAAATAATATTTCATTCAATGGTTGATGAATGCAAGCTTATTAATGTTCGAGTGTGTTGCCGGAGTTTACCGGATTGTGGCACAATTAAACATAGCACGCGTATAGCATATGAAAAATATGAGAATTGATAGAGCCATAATCAGTGTACGTTTGTTTACATTCGTTCGTCTCGGATTTTCCTTGTACATGCAATGTGCTGTGACCACAGTTCGTTACTCTCGGATTTTTTTTTCAATTTTGGCCCGACAATCCCTACTTTTGTTATTATAACATTTAAATAATAATTTGATTGCAGTACACGTATCATCGTGTAATGTGTTTTCGTACTAATAACAATTTTCACTGCTTACGGTTTTTACTGTTGAGTTTTTATTTAGGTGTTTACTCAGATTTAAAAAGCATGTCCTGTAGATTGATTTTAGGTATCTAGTTTTTTTGTCAATGATTTCTACGATTTTTTACTGTTTCCGATTACTTTGCGATTTTTGTATGTCAAAAAAACGGCGTCATATGTTTTCGTATGAAATAAAAATTGGATCAGTACACGGACAGGAAATGACTACAAAATCCGGAAATAAATTTTTTCTAAAGTCGTGGTTCTGGTGATCGCTTGAATCATAAAAAAAGTTATCAAATACTTTTCAGTACTAAAAATTACTAGTAAATAGTGTAAGGTTGGTGTTTCGTGTGATGAAATTTTTAGATTTTGATTAATTTTCAGATTGGCACCTGGTTTGTACAAAATACATTATTTTTTCTAAAATAAAATGCAGTTTTCAAAATTTATGATTAAATATAAAAAGTTAAGACTGTTTTCATCTTCATGTATCAAGGATGTATAAAAAAAAATTGTCAATGAAATATTGAATAGTTGGATTTTGAACAACCATTTTATATAAGAACCCTGCTAATTTTAACTCGATGGTTTGTAATTAAAACGGCCAAAAAAACACATGACAGTCATACGTCTTGAAGATCCGGTGTCTGACTTGCAAAAAACATATCTGGATTTTATTTTAACCCTTCAGATTTTTTTTCCACAACTATTCTAGTGATGCGTATTTTTGACATTAAATAAAAATGGCTAAATAGGTCAGTTTTATTTAATTTGTTCTAACGTCTTTAAAAAGCGACGTTGAATATGTTTTAAATATATCAAGTTGTAGTGGTGTTGTTGTTCTAAATATAGAAACAGAAAAACATGCCACAATGTACGCGTATGCAGTCGAAACCGACGAAATGTGGTTGATACGAAAACATATGACATACGAAAACATATGACACGACGATATGAAGATTTTGATAGTATGAAGGATTTTCTAAAATGGTTTACAGCCGTAAAATCTGTGAATTCAAGTCTATAAGAAATACTATTTTTTTCTTTTAAACTTGAATTTTCATATATTTGACTTTACGTTTTGTTTGTTCCAGCGCGGGTACCTGTTGATGTTGTTGTGAAAGTGATCGACGTAACAAACGTCAACGTCAAACTATTGTTTACAGTAAACATAATAAAACCGTTGAATTATTTAAATTTAACTGCCGTAGTTATCAAACCAACTTATTTTCAACATTTTTAAAAGACGCAAAGCCGTAGTTGTTGTAAAATATGAAAAATATTTTTACCAATTAAGGGCCAAAATATTGGCCCTGTGGCATTTTTCAGATATTGCTTAGGCCAATTTATTGGCCCTATGGCACAGAACTCGTTAACAAATATTCTGTATCAAATTCACAAATAATACATGATGGTCTTGATGTATAGATTCTGCGTACTGGTGTTGTTTATCATCTTAACAACGTGTTTTTTTGTTCTTTCATTTGTCTTTGTTATTTATAGTATAACTAATCGCCGTATTTGAATATCAAAAATAAGACAACGCGTGACCGAACGACGCATGGATTAAACGAGTGCGCAGTGCGGCGTTCGGTCACAAGTTGTCTTATTTTTGATATTCAAATACGGCGATTAGTTATTCTTTTTATTACATTGGCAAATGGCTTTTTTTTTATGAAATTAATGTGGAAAATGTAAGGAACTATATCTTTTTCCTACGCATTGACAATTTGTTTTGATCCGACGTTATCAACGTCTTGACAACGCCTATTGTTGTATGACGTCAGAGAGTGAAATAACCACGTTTATTTCACATGTGAAATTATCGGTTTTTATCTAACTGGGAAATCAATGTAATTCATTGCAACCAATGTAATAAATTATTTATATTCTTATAAATTCTATATAACATATAATATGGACATTTCGATTAGATTTTCCTCTACGTTCAGTATTTTTGTGATTTTACTTTTGTTTTTAAGTGTTAAACCCCCTTGAGTTTCAGTGAGAGTCATTAATAGTCAACTAGCTGTTAGTAGTGTTGAATAACCTTGAGTTTCAATGAGAGTCATATACAGTTAACTAGCCGTTTGTGGTGCTTAACAGCCTTGATTTTTAATGAGTCATGTACAGTAAATAGTTGTCAATGGTAACTAGTTCATACAAATGTGGCGGGGTTAAACAATTTTGAAGGTGCCAAGCTTCCTCATAACATGGGACAGTGATCTAACAATACAAAATAAGTACAAACAATAAAAATTAGATGGATACAAATAGAAATATATCTAACAAAACACAGAGTGGACAGGTACTTGTACATCCCAACACCAAACGACAATTAAGAACAGAGCTGTAAGTACTCGCAAATACTGACATCTTGTTCAAAGTCAATAAAAACTAATAATGAAAATCGTGCATCTAAAACTACAACTTTTATTTCGTCTTGCTCTCGCTTTATCTTTTGTTTTGGAATTGTCCTTAACTGCGTCAATCGGTAACCACATTTGCCTTTTCGTTTTCAATGTATATAAGGCACTTTAACATACAGATAAATTATACTTGCTGCTACTATTAAAATAACAATAATTTTAAGATTGGGAGTAAATTGTAAGATCGCAATTTCTCCCGATTGGTAAGTTGATCCTGCTCCAACAGTGACACCCGGCTTGTTGCTCATAGTAAGAAAAAATGTACCCGCATGTCAAGCGTCTATTAAACGATTTAATTGGATGGGTACAATGTGCACGAATCGTTATAAAACATCATGCCCTCACGAACACAGATACCATCAAATAAAGGCAACAGTAGTATACCGATTTTCGAAATTCATAAATCGATTGAGAGAAATTTAAGGCACAAACTAAAACTGAGAGAAACACGTCAAATATAAGAGGAGAACAACGACACAACAGAAACACAACACTAAAATGTAGCACACATAGAAACGAACTATTATATAACAATGGCCATTTTACCGACTTGGTACAGGACATTTTAATAGAAAAGCAATGGTGGTTTGAACCTGGTTTTGTGGAATGCCAAACCTCCCGGTTTTAAGGCAATTTTAAATTGTCACGATTCGAATTCATCGAGATATTTTAGTAAAAAATGTGAAAATAAAACCATGTTTTAAACAGTTACAACTATAGAATGGAACACTTATACAACAGAATATATAGGCATGCTATATATCAACAGACCAATGCAAACATCGTGTGTTTGGCATCTTTTTCCCGTTTATAACTATTAACCTCATACCTGGTTTAAAAAATGCGATCAGATAAATTAGCGCTAAAAGAAAAAATATATATATATATACCAAAAAAAAACTAATTAGTATTGTGTTTGTGATTCTTAAATACTTTTTTTTTGTAAAATTGTGATAATAACAGAACAAAGGACGTTAGATGTTTTGTTAGCAATGACATTTGGATTGAAAATCGTATGGCTGATCTGATAATTATGTTTTTTTTTTATTTTTAAAAAGCTAATTGAATGTCAATGATATTTATTATACATAATGCTAAACATGGCATTGTGTTGGTATACGTATCACATTTATATATTTCAATGCGGTTAAGGATGGTATGCTTCCACTTCACCATCTTCTTGAACAGTTCATAACTAATTTAATGGGTAATCAGAGTGTATCTTTGTTTTATCCAAGTTGTAATCAAATTGTTCGTTTATATCTATATTTGCGTTAATATATAGAGACTCTCTGTATTCTGTCTACTGTTTTCTATGAAATGTTTACTATTTAAGGGGTCATACCAGTTGTATATATATTAAAATAAGTAAAACAATTGACACAAGTACAACAAATCGTATGATGGATAACAAAAAATGGAAAAAATAAGCCTTTCAAAGCATTCTCCATATCATGGTGTTTATATCGCAAGAATCACAACTATTATACCTCCTTAGAGAGGACAATTATTTTTCGCGTTTCATATCATGGTGTTTATATCGCAAGAACCACAACTATTATACCTCCTTAGAGAAGGCAATTATTTTTCGCGTTTATCTACATGTAAACTACGATTATACTACTTTAATATATAGAGACTCTCTGTATTCTGTCAGGGACTTTCTATGTTAGTATGTTAGTATAGAAAGTCGGCCCTGATTCTGTCTACTGTTTTCTTTGAAATGTTTACTAATTAAGGGGTCATACCACTTGCATATATATTAAAATAAGAAAAACATGCTCAACTTAATCTAAAACTACCTCGACCAAAAACTTTAACCTGAAGCGGGAAATACGGACGGACGGACGAACAAACGAACGGATGTACAGACTAGAAAACATAATGCCCATAAATGGGGCATGAAAATTATTGTTGAAAGGGAAAATAGTGATTTGGCAAAAATGAAAGTAAGGTAGAGTTTAGAATTAGGCAGGACCTTTTTCGGGGCGTCGGGATTGGTTGTTTTTAAGCTCGGGATTTGGGGATTGATCCTTACGGGATCCGGGAATATATTTTTCGATTTCGGGATATGCATTTCTTTAAATTCTGCATCTCGGGATTTCATGGTTTTAAACCCGCGATTTCGGGATCAGGACCCCTCCAACCACCCCTCAAGTTAGTCTTAGTCATTTATACATGATTCATATCCTACCATTGGCATGTTAATACGGCTCTCAAAAGAAAAAGAAAACACTGATGGATTGTCCTAGATGCATATTTCATTAGACTAATAATGGTCTACATGTAAGCAGTTACATTTATTTCATGTTTGAAACGGTGCAAATTGTTAATTTTATTTAATTTTTACCAAAAGAAGCATTTTAGCAAAGGAGAAGAATAATTGTGGTCTGAGGCCAGACACAAGAGAAATAATTGAATTTAACAATAAGGAAACAAATATCGGACTTTGGAAAAAGGGAGAGGGCTTTTGATACCTTTTATGAAATTCTCCATACATAATATCTTTTACAAAAAAATCATCCTACAACAGTCCACAAGCTGTATATGTCCGCGATTTCGCGGGTGTGTTCTAGTAAGATATAAACAACAACAAGCAATTTGCGGTCCAGTCGGACACAAAAATAAAACACTCAAACACAACATATTCCCAAAACAAAAACTTCTTAATCGAAAATAACAGAAGATCTTCACCTTACAAAAAGGTTAGATTCGGAGATCATTGATCTTAAAGTTTCAGTATTTTTGGAAAGTGTATTCTTCTCTGTGTATAGTTACGCTTGCAAGTTCCCGAAGGATATGCAGATTCTGATCTACTTTTGAAACAAGTCGTGTTGATAGTGGTAGGCATTCGTCAATTAAACAATTTAATTGTGGAAGACACCATGTTTAAGGACACTAATGCAAAAAATAATCAGTACATTATAATCATCTAAATATTGTTGTCTCCGAAATAATGGAGCATTTTTTTCTTTTCAATTATTTTTTATTATGAAACCAACAGTTACACCTATAAAGTGGCACATTCTCACAACCAAATCAATAGGCATAATCTACAAGCCAATGGAATTGCCTGATATCTAGCAAAAAAAGAATTCTGATAAAAAAACTAGATGATTGAAAGTGAAAAAAACCCACCAACAGTATCAAAATCATACAAGGAAGACTGATACATTGTGTGTGTGGGATTCCTAAATCTTTGTTTGTAAATTGTGATAATTACAGAACATAGAACGTAAGATGTTTTGTTAGACAATGGCATTTTAAAGTGTGAATTTGTGTGTCTGATCTGATGGTTATAATCTTTAAAAATCGTAGCAGCCACATTTGTATTTAATAAGTTAATTGAATGTCAATGTTATTTAATAAATATATAATACCAAACATGGCAGGTGTAAACATAACTATCCCAGTTATAAATTTAAATACAGTTACGATTGGTATTTTCGTTAAACCACCTTTTTGATCAATCCGTAACTGTATTAATCGTTAATGAGAAGGTATCTTGAACAGTCCTTAACTGTATTCATCGTTAATTAGAAGGTATCTCGAACAGTCCTCAACTGTATTAATCGTTAATGAGAAGGTATCTCGAACAGTCCTCAACTGTATTAATCGTTAATGAGAATGTATCTTGAACAATCCTTAACTGTATTAATCGTTAATGAGAAGGTATCTCGAACAGTCCTTAACTGTATTAATCATTAATGAGAAGGTATCTTGAACAGTCCTTAACTGTATTCATCGTTAATGAGAAGGTATCTCGAATGGTCCTTAACTGTATTAATCGTTAATGAGAAAGTATCTCGAACAGTCCTTAGCTGTATTAATCGTTAATGAGAAGGTATCTCAACAGTTCTTAACTGTATTAATCGTTAATGAGAAGGTATCTCGAACAGTCCTTAACTGTATTAATCGTTAATGAGAAGGTATCTTAAACAGTCCGTAACTGTATTAATCGTTAATGAGAAGGTATCTCGAACAGTCCGTAACTGTATTAATCGTTATTGAGAAGGTATCTCGAACAGTCCGTAACTGTATTAATCGTTATTGAGAAGGTATCTTAAACAGTCCTTAACTGTATTAATCGTTAATGAGAAGGTATCTTGAACAGTCCTCAACTGTATTAATCGTTCATGAGAAGGTGTTTCGAACAGTCCTTAAATGTATTAATCGTTCATGAGAAGGTATCTCGAAGTCCTCAACTGTATTAATCGTTAATGAGAAGGAATCTTGAACAGTACTTAACTGTATAAATCGTTAATGAGAAGGTATCTTAAACAGTCCTTAACTGTATTCATCGTGAATGAGAAGGTATCTCGAACAATCCTTAACTGTATTAATCGTTAATGAGAAGGTATCTTGAACAGTCCTCAACTGTATTAATCGTTAATGAGAAGGTATCTTAAACAGTCCTTAACTGTATTAAATGTTAATGAGAAGGTATCTCGAACAGTCTTTAACTGTATTAACCGTTAATGAGAAGGTATCTTAAACATTTTTTAAATGTATTAATCGTTTATGAGAAGGATTTTTTTTATATTTTATACACATACCATAAGACATCTTCTTATATTTCACAGTGGAATACATTATCTATTAAGAAAACATCATTTTCATTTTCGGTATTTGCTTTATATGTATGCCTTCATCGCACTAAACTGCATTTCATTATATTACAAAGAAAAAACCCGAACTAAGTTCATAGTCTGAAGTGTAACATACTAAGTACTAAATCTGTTTTATATATCATAACATCTTAACTATATTGACCCAGTCACAGTTATTTTCAACTGTCAACTTACTTTTGTTGAGATTATTCATATTTAAATGTGTCTAAAAGAGGGACGAAAGTTACCAGAGGGACAGACAAACTCATAGATCGAAAATAAACTGACAACGCCTGGATAAAAATGAAAGAAGACATACAGACAAACAATTGAACACATGACACGACAAAGAAAACTAAAGAATCAGCAACACGAACTCTACCAACAACTAGGTGTGATCTCAGGTGCCCCGGAAGGGTAAGCAGATCCTGCTCCACATGTGGCACCCGTCGTGTTGCCATTGTTATATCATAGTTCGTTTCTGTGTGTGTAACATTTTTACGTTGTGTTTCCGTTGTGTCGTTTGTTTTCTCCTATATTTGAGTGTGAATTCACAGTACTATAAGACGTGTCACGGTATTTTTCTATCCCATATTCATGTATTTGGTTTTGATGTTATATTGGTTATTCTCATCGGATTTTGTCTAATGCTTAGTCCGTTGCTGTGTGTGTTACATTTTAATGTTGTGTCGTTGTTCTCCTCTAATATTTAATGCGTTTCCCTCAGTTTTAGTTTGTTACCTCGATTTTGTTTTTTGTCCATAGATTTATGAGTTTTGAACAGCGGTATACTACTGTTGCCTTACTTATGTTATAACAAATCCGGTAAATAGTCTAATTCGGTAGGTCATATTCATGAAAGGGAAGGGGATTGTAGTTACGACGTAAGGAACATATCCGATATCATTTGTGAAACGGTTATTCACGGTGCATGCACCTGAGATCACCCCTAGTGTTTTGGTGGGGTTCGTGTTGTTTATTCTTTAGTTTTGTATGTTGTGTCGTGTGTGCTGTTGTTTGGTTTTTTTAAACTTTTTTAGCCATGGCGTTGTCAGTTGGTTTTAGATTTATGAGTTTGACCGTACCTTTGGTATCTTTCGTCCCTCTTTTATTCCATAACGGCCAACAAACTCGTGATGGCGTCCATAAAATTTACAAAAGGATGATTTCAACTTCACCATTTGAAACTCTTGGTTTAATAGTTTCCTTGTGAGCAGCAACCCTCTATCAAGAAAATCGTGATATGAAATGCAAGCACGGAAATATCGTATCAATTTGGAGATATATACCCCAAATGCAGGTGCTGCTGGAATGTTGCTACTAAGAAATGGAAAGTTCACAATTGGAAAGCTGAAATCATCTCTTGTGTCGTAAAGTTTTGTTTTCAACTGACCCTCATTGTCAATTTCTAGATGTATAATTCAAGATATGAGGCCGACTTAACTGTATCTGTTGTACCCTTGATCTCTTGTTCGATGTGATAGATGCGTTCTACATAGTCACCAACATTTGAATTATTTAGTCAAAGAACGTCATCTATATAGCGGAAAGTAGAGCTAAAGGATAATAGTTGCAAGGCCAAAAACCGACTGTATTTATTGAAAAGAGTTGATTATGAGGGTGCTACTTCAGGCGCTAGCGAAGCAAAGAAGCAAAGAATATCGGTTCTATGTTTGTCTGAACTTGAAATGCTGTAATTACTGGCTTCTTGTTGAAGGTTATATAATAACAATGAGAGAAGGACAATAGTAAAGGCATCGTACCTTTTTTTTTGCAAACAAATAATTAGCAAGTCTGGATTTCTACTCCTTAAAATGTAAATAAAGGCAACAGTAGTATACCGCTGTTCAAAACTCATAAATCTATGGACAAAAAAAAATCGGAGTAACAAACTAAAACTGAGGGAAACGCATTAAATATTAAAGGAGAACAACGACACAACATTAAAATATAACACACACAGCAACGGACTAAGCATTAGACAAAATCCGATGAGAATAACCAATATAACATCAAAACCAAATACATGAATTTGGGATAGATAAGTACCGTGACACGTCTTATTGTAATGTGAATTCACACTCAGACAAGACTTACCAGTGACGCCCAGATATAAAAGTTCGAAAGTCAAAAAAAGGTACAAAGTAGTACAGCTCTGAGGATCAAAAGTTGAAAAAGGTTGTGCCAAATACGGCTACGGGTTTTTGCTTGTGATAAGAACATCCTTATTATATAGAACAATTTATGCTATTGCAAACAGTAAATTTTATCAATATAAATATAAAAGATTTACATAATAAAACTGACGTCTTAACTAATTACAGAAAACAAAACCATAATACATAATACATTGAAGACCAACACAGAAAATAGACACACCCGACTCAGTGACAAACCAAAATTCATAACCATGACGTCACATACGAAGTGGTGAAATGGCACAATATTACGTCTTGCAGACATGTGAATTTCTGAAACAGCACAAATATGACGTTATATTTGAAAAATTAGTTCTTAAAAATAAGATAGAAATAGGATTGTTTTAAGATTATAATAGAAATAAATACTGATATTACATTTAAACAAAATGCACATTGCAACACTAATCAATAGCAATATATATATTTATATATAGATATAGGAAGATGTGGTGTGAGTGCCAATGAGACAACTCTCCATACAAATAACAATTTAAAAAGTAAACCATTATAGGTTAAAGTACGGCCTTCAACACGGAGCCTTAGCTCACACCGAACAACAAGCTATAAAGGGCCCCAAAACTACTAGTGTAAAACCATTCAAACGGGAAAACCAACGGTCTAATCTATATTAACAAAACGAGAAACGAGAAACACGTATATATTACATAAACAAACGACAACTACTGTACATCAGATTCCTGACTTAGGACAGGTGCAAACATTTGCAGCGGGATTAAACGTTTTAATGGATCCAAACCTTCTCCCTTTTTCTGAAACAATAGCATAACATCACAACAAAGAAAAACATACGATAAAATATCAATTGGCAGACTTAATGTCTGGTTTGTTTTGATTCTAACTTCAAACATAAAAATCGTACAGATTACGTTGAACAAAATCAAAACTAATAAATGAAGGCGTTTATTAATTTTCTTTACCATAACACATGAATTTAATAGAAAAGACGTCAACCAATTTGACAAAATCCGATGAAAATTACAAATATAACATCAAACTAAACACATGAATTTGGGATAGATAAGTACCGTAACACGTCTTATAGTAATGCGAATTCACACTCAGCAAAACAGTCACAATAGGGAATCAGTCACGTTCGGTAATTAAAAGATTAGACGACGTAATGACAAACCAAAATGTACCATGTGGTAAAAATGTCCAGCTAGTTTGGTCAAAGACACATCATATGGATCAACTAATTCGTGATGGTGTCCATAAAATTTACGGAGTGTCAATTTTAATCTGTCCTCCTCATAACTTTGTTGAAGCAGTTTCTGTGTAAGGAGCACACTTCTGTATATGAAGTCCGTATAGTGTGAAAGAGAGGGACGAAAGATACCAAAGGGACAGTCAAACTCATAAATCTAAAACAAACTGACAACGCCATGGCTAAAAACGAAAAAGAACATGCACGAGAATAACGTATCAATTGTGATATGTAAACACCATACGAAGGGGCAGAGGGTATGTTACTGCTGAGAAATGGGAAATTGATAATTGGGAAGTTGAAATCGTCCCGTTTATCATAGATTTTCGTGTAAAGTCGTCCATCTGCGTCAATATTGAGGAAAAGATCAAGGTATGAAGCAGTCCTTCTAGTATCAGTAGTATCCTTAATTTCAAGTTCGCTGGTATATATGAGATGTAAGTATTGGCTGAAATATGGGTTATTCAATGAAAGAACATCATCAATATATCGGAAAGTAAAATTAAAGAATTTCGTAAGGTGTTTTTTCTTTTTGTCTTTTAGAAGGTTCTGAATGAATTCTGCTTCATACAAGTACAAAAACAAATCGGCCAGTAGGGGTGCACAATTAGTACCCATTGAAATACCGACTGTCTGTTGAAATATAAATCCTCCAAACTCAACAAATATATTGTCGATCAAAAAGTCCAGCATTTTGATAATATCATCTTCAGTATATTTTCTTGAAGATTCAGTGTGATTCTTGACAAAATATGAATTAGTGTAACCCAAAACCAGAAATTTGTATCTACGATTCCCGTTATTATAGAAAAAGCTCTGTTTTATGAGATGGTGAAGTCGATCTTTCAACTGAGCATGGAGAATAGTAGTGTATAGCGTAGAAAAATCAAAAGTCTTTATGTTGCTGCAAAATTGCAAAGATTGTGATCGAAGATTAAGCAGTAGATCTTTCGAATTTTTGAGAATCCACATCTAGTTAACACCACTGGTAAAATATATCTCATCACAATATTTTTGAAGCCCATCTTTAACTGTCTAAAGAATAGTAGTCAGTATTTTAGAAAGATGTTTCAACTACTAGCAATTCGTGGTCAAGTCAGACACCAAATTAAAACACTGAAACACGATATATTCTCAAAGAAATAGCACTTAACCAAAATTAATTGAAGATCTACACCTCACAGAACGTTATATTACAAGATCCATGATCCAAAGATACAGCATATAAGCGAACTTATAACTTTCAAGAATCCAGTCCTTAGCAAGGAAGAAGAAGAATTTCTGGAAAGTTCATGCTTTTCTATGTATACAGTTTAGTTAGGAAGACGCGCTCCCGAAGGAAAAACATATTCTGACCTACTTGTGACACTAGTCATATTGCCAATGGTAGTAAGGAGTAGGTTCAGTAAGACCCTTTTTTGGTCCAAAAATATAGCAGTTTTACAAAATTGTTAAAATGTTAACTTTTAGTTTATTATTGGACAGTAAAATGCTTCTGCTACATAAATATGGGCTGTTTTTTTGACAATACAACGCATAAATATCGGCTACTAACGACATCAAGTCATGCTAAACTACTAAAATCTTCACAATTATAGCATTTTAGTCAAATTTTAGACGGTTTTCGTGTAAAACGAAAGTGGCCGCATTCGTGTTCATCCTTAATATTGAAATGTAAGTTGTATTTTATGATAATTCATAACATATATAAAGGTTGAGGATGAACACGGATGCGGCCACTTTAATTTTTGACAAAAACCATCTGAAAAGCCACATTTTTCGGCATATTTGGTAGATTTTTCATATTTGAGCTTGAGTCGGATCGTTTTTAATGACTTAATCAGTTAAAATCTTTCACAAAAACTATTGATTCAAATAAAATAGACACTTAAGTGTTTAAAAAGTGGTCAAAATCTTTAGTCAGATGAACCTGAAATTTGAGGTCAAAATCGGTCCTTACCGGACCTACTCCTTTGTCTATTATACAATCTAAATGGGATAGATACCATGTTTAAGGACACCAATGCAAAAAAATGCTGTAATCAGTACAATACAATCATCTAAATATTATTGTCATTCGAATTCACCGAAATATCGGAGCATTTTTTTTTATTCAATATTTTTTTTTATATAAAAATGAAACCATGTTTGAGACAGGTACACCTTTAAAATGGAACAGTCTTACAACCAAATATATAGGCATGATTATAATCTACTACTATGGAACTGTCTGATATCTAGCAAAAATAAAATGCTGGTAAAATGTTCAAATTAGATGATTGAAAGTGAACAAAAGTATAAAAAAAAGAAAAAAAAAACAGAAACAAAATTATACAAAGAAGACTGATGTATATGGTGTGTGGGATCCTAAATCTTTGTGTGTAAAATTGTGATAATTACAGATTATAGAAAGTAAGATGTTTTGTAAGCCAATGACATTTTAAAGTGGAAATTTGTGTGGATGATCTGATGGTTATGATCTTTAAACATCGTAGCAACCATGTTTTTATTAAATAAGTAAATATAATGTCAATGTTATTTAATATATATAATACCAAACATTGGAGGTGTTGATATAACTATCCCATTTATAAATTTCAATACAGTTAAGGTTGTTATGCTTGCGCTTTACCACCTTCTTGAACAGTTCTTAACTGTATTTTTCGTTTATGAGAAGGAGTATTGGTTTTATCTTTGATACGGATGTCATGAGACATCTTCTTATATTTCAAGTGGAATACATTATCTATTGAAGTAAACATCATTTTCATTTTTTTAATTGTCGCTTTTTTTGTTTGGTGTTTGTTTATTTCCTGTTTGCCTTCATCGCACTAAACTGCATTACATTATATATTACAAAAAAGCCCGAACGAAGTCCATAGTGTGAAGTGTTATATACTAAGCACTAAATCTGTTTTATATCTCATAAAATCTTAACTATATTGACCCAGTCACAGTTATTTTCAACTTAAACTAACTTTCGTTGAGATTATTCATATTTGAATGTGTCCAAAAGACGAAAGGTCAAAACGTAGTGTCTTTATTGAAAAGAATTGATTTTGCGGGTTCTACTTCAAGCGCTAGCGAACCAAAGAAGCAAAGAATATCGGTTCTATGCAGGTCTTGACTTGAAAGCCTTGAAATGCGGTTAAAATCGGCTTCTTGTTAAAGGTTATATAATAACATTGAGAGGACAAAAGTTAAGGCAGCGTTTTTTTTTTTCTTTTGCAAACAAATAATTAGCAAGTCTGGATTTCTACTCCTTGAGATGTACACAACTACTAGATATTCGTGGTTAAGTCAGAAACCAAATCAAACACTAAATAAACTCATCATAGATACCAGGACTAAATTTTGAATATACGCCAGACGCGCGTTTCGTCTACAAAAGACTCATCGGTGACGCTCGAATCCCAAAAAGTTTAAAAGGCCAAAATAAAGTACGAAGTTGAAGACAATGTTAGCAGTTAGCAAAACCAATACAACTATAACTGGCAATATGTTATTGAAACAAAACAATTGAGAAAACCAACGGCCTTATTCATAATAAAACAATGAACCTAAATACAAACATATACCAACGACATCCATTGTCGCACAGGGTTAATCATGTCAGGTCCCAACCCTCAGCATACAATTAAATGTTTCAGAGCAAGTAAGAAGAAGTGTAATTTGATTGAAAAATGTCATCGTATTCTCCCCCAGAATCTCACGTTTGATACTTTATATTGCACATATAATTTTACCCTAATGTGAAGTAAATCTCCATGTAAGAATGATAATGGTTCGGTATTATTGTTGTAATTTCTAACAACCAAAGACGAAGAACTTGATATTCCTTCACATTATTGGAGACATACACTTGTTAAGTGTCCTTACTAACAAAGTTATATAGCTGGGTCTTCCGTGTGCGGCATGTATTATAAATTCTAAACTATTATCATTTATGCTAGTAGCAATTATACCTGGGTTCATGAATATTTGTGAAACTGACTTCTTTAGGGGCGATGTAAAACAGATGTAAATACTTAGAAATTCCGAAGATTTGTTACAGTGCATACAATTTAAGGATATTTTCTCTTGCGATGGAATAAAAACAGATGAATTCTCTACCCTGTACACAAGTATTCCTCATTTCAAACTTAAAAACAAATTGAAATGTTTCATAAAAAATGGCAAATGTAGATACAAATATCTTGTTTGGGAGGGACAAATCTGGCTTAGTGACTTCAAATGCATAAACCCAGCCTTAATATTCTAGATCTTGACATATTAAAGCAACCGACGATTATCAAAGAACGGGACGAAAGATACTAAAGGGACAGTCAAACTCATAAATCTAAAACAAACTGACAACGCCATGGCTAAAAATGTAAAAGACAAACAAACAACAGCACACACGACACAACATAGAAAACTAAAGAATAAACAACACGAACCCCACCAAAAAACTAGGGGTGATCTCAGGTGCTCCGGAAGGGTAAGCAGATCCTGCTCCACATGCGGCACCCGTCGTGTTGCTTATGTGATAACAAATCCGGTAAAAAGTCTAATTCGGTAGGTCACATTCAGGAAAGGGAAGGGGATTGTAGTTACGACGTAAGGAACATATCCGATATCATTTGTGATACGGTTATTCCATAACGGTCAACCAACTCGTGATGGCGTCCGTAAAATTTACGAAGGGATGATTTCAAATTATCCTCCGGCTAGCTTGTGAATCAAAGAAAATACTTGTTTATACCATGCACAAAACACAAACAAATCCAGTAATTGAGTATATAAATATGCTTCATTTTGTGACTAGTAGCTGATATTTTTTATCGATATACAAACAACATGATAATCGGTACTTTCTTCATTGACGACATATTATTAACGCTTGGAGGATGTGTTTTTCAACACATAATCGGCATTCCCATGGGAACCACCTGTGCTCCTCTTCCTGTCATCTTTTCCGTGTATTAATATGAAACAGATTTCATAACAAGATTTCTAAATCAGAAGTTAGCATTTGCCTTTTTTTCACGTTCTTCTATAAAGGTGCTGTCCTCTTATTAAATGATTCAAAGTTTGGATACGCTGTTAAACGTGTATATCCCATCGGACTTAAAATAAAGGATACAAACGATCCAGTTAGGTCTGCCTCATATCTTGACTGATAATTTTTATCAGATTTGATGAAAATTGAACCATTTTTTAAAACAGCTACACTTATAGAATAGCACCCTCACACAACTAAATATATTTGCATGAAAACAGTCTTCAAACCTCTATTTTGCCTCTTCTGTCCTTTATACCTTTATATAACGATATCATATCTGGTAAAAAAGAATGGAATCAGATAATTAAAAAAAAACAGACGTCAGCTATATTAGCCGTTGACATCTGTAATCAGAAATCGTGTGGGTGTTCTAAATGAAGGTGCCTTGGAAAATATCGTTGTCGCCATATTTTCAATTAATTAAGAATTTGTATTATATAAACAATATCAAGCAATAGTGTTAATATAGCCATTATAAATATAAAGGTCAAATATTATTAGTTACATAGTGTGCTAGTGACCTAATACGGTATATATATGGGGTTTCGCTCCCATATATACCGTATTAGGTCACTAGCACACTATGTAACGAATTAATCTTACCGACTATCTTTAGTGTGAAATTTAGTCTAGTGACCTATCAAAATGAGCAAGCCTAGTCTTCAATACTGTTAGCATTTAGAAACTACTTTCCTTGATCCTATAAAAACAGATGCCAGCAATAACAACTTAATAGGTTTAAATGTGAATTATGAATTCATTTCAATCTTAATCATCAATTTCTTCGTCTGTTGAAACCTTTAAGATTTTTTCTCAAAACCGTTTTGTTTTTATAAAGGGACGCAACACCACAACTAACCATGTATGAAATAAGCCCCGCCTCCCTACTAACCTAATATCAAATATACACCGTCTCCACGTGGACGCTTTTAACCAATCATATTCCTAGAAATGTATAGGAGGTAAGATAATATAAATACTCTTTATTGTGTACTTGTTGAGAAGAAAATAAATGCAAGAGTAGGTTACCAATATCCAAATCTCGAATATTAGAAAATAAAATATAAACAAAAACGTACTCCGAGGAAAATTCAAAACGAAAATTCCCCAATCGGATTGCAAAATCGAAACCTCTAATACACCAAACGGATGGACAACAGCTATCATGTTCCTGACTAATGTTCGTATGTAGAAAATCGTATATAATACCTGGTTTTATAGCTAGGTGAACCCCCAACTGTATGACAGTCACATAAAAATTATATTATATTGAAAAAGATGTGTGAACAAAACAAACATACATAAACGGTAAAATGTCATAATAGGGATACCACGGTCAACATTGTGTTAGAATCTGAATCGCTAGAAATTTTCAAAACAAACAAATATGTCATCGAAAAAGTCATAAAGAAAAAGCGCATGCCCAAAAATATTACAAGAATACAAAAATTTACAATAGCACACCATACGCTATTGAGACGATAAACAATGTCAGTACCTATAATGTATACTTCAAGACCAATGTGTATTATCTGTGAAGATGATACGGAATAGTTATCAACAAGGTCTTAGTTGGCATCTTCCTATTACCCTTTTTTTTTTTTTAGAAAAGGACAAAACTTTCCTTGACAAACGCCTAGTTCATCAACTATCTGCTCAGACACTGGTGACGTTTATGTATGAAATACAGCTGCTAATACCGAAAAAAAGTTTGGAAATGTGTATCCAATATACAGTTGAAGTTGGTATATTGCTACTATGGTGGAGGAAATTGATAATTTCAAAATCAGAATTATTTCGTTTGTCATAGATTTTACACTAAGATAAATTATGCTAAATTCCAAATATAAGTATAAAATTGAGGCAGAGGAAGCCGTGTCTATTGTTTCTTTAATTTCTAGTTCTAAGGAAAATATATAAATGGAACCTAATCAGAAACGTTTGGATTGTTAAAGGGAAAAAAAACATCACCAATATATCTGAATTTGAAATTAAAGCTTCTATGATCTTCTTGTGTTTGACAAGTGTCTTAAGGAATCCCGATTCATATGAAAATGAGGATAGGTCGACAGGGAGAGGCACACAGTTCGTCCCCATAGGAATGCCGATATTTTGTTGTTAAAATATACATTCATATTCAACAAATCTGACAAAAGATGATTCTTGTGTCAAGGAAACTATTTAGGGTTCCAAAAGGTAAACTTTAAGTCATATTTTTTAAAACTTAACAGACGCTATCAAGAATATGAAACACTATTATAACTCAGTTAATTATCATTTTCTATATAAAATAAGTACACAATATTTTCGCTATTTTGCAAATTACAAGCTTTGAACTATTGGACCGGTCAAAAGTTTCAAACTATTGGACCTGGGTGAAACTATTTGACCGCAAGCGTCATTATATTTCGCGGAATTTTAAAAGCAGCTACGCGGTTGGAGGATTTTGAAAATAACGCGGGAGTAACGTCGTCGTGTTTTACCTATTGTATCTAGTATAAGGTTGACGCCAGTGCAAGACGTAGCCTTAGCATTTGAACATATCTATGAAGTTAACGTTATGGTTTGGTTTCTTCTTTTTAATATTACGATAGTTGATTTTCACCGCTATTTATTGTATGTTTTCTTTTTCGATATAATAAAACACTTACTGACTGGATATTCGTGGAATAGTAAGTTTATTGTCCCTCGGATATAAGTATTGCCCTCGGTTACGGCTCATGGCAATAGTTGCTCCTCGGGACAATAAACCTACTTTTCCACTCATACCCAGTCAATAAGTATACACTGTTACAGTAATGGAATATCTGTTTCAAAAATAATGACGGATATGTTCGAATTGTCGTAACCATAGTACCGTCCTCTCTCTCTCTGGTATTCGACATCACTACATTAAGGTAAGCAAAGAGTTCATTACCAATCCACTTTTGAGTAATGTCAAATCACTAGATTTAACACTAATCATCGTATTTTAAGGGGTACCTTTATTGATAAGTCTATCTTTTGTTATTTACTTTTGGGTGGCTCATTTATACATACCACCATTGTGTTGCTCTTAAAGTCCCAAAAGAACAGCGTTTTTATGTGTAGAATACATAATGCTTGATAAATGAATTAGGTCCTGACAATTCACTTGGAAACTCAACATTTATCCCCACGACATAAGAGGAAAATCCTGGATAATCATATGTCTGCTCTATGTTCCTTTGGAATTTCAACAAACGTTGAAAACTGGATCTTCCATATAGAATAACCATACATTGTCTCGAAATATCAATGTTATTTGTACAAGGCTTAGAAACAGGTAGAAAGCGAGGCTGTGCCGAGCATTTCTACCTGTTTCGAGCCGAGTAGAAATAACATTGATATTTCGAGACAATGTATGGTTATTCTTTATATACTGCAACTCTTATAACTGTTCTAAATTAAGCATTTAGGGAAAAAAAACATCAATTCTTAATTTTCAACGGAAGACGTAAAATTTCCGCGAACCTGTATGTTTTATTGACGTCATAAATACAACTCTACGGAAACATATTGTCAACGTCATAAACAAGGTGATATACGGTCAGTGACTGTATATCACATATGAATATACGGTCAATGCAATTTGACTGCTGAAATAGCACAGCTGCAGTATATATCACTATATTGGATACTTTAACTACTAGTAAATAAATACCCTAACAAACAACGGTGTGTTGCTGAGTCTCCCAAGTGCTCCACGACATCTCTTTCTAAATCATTTTTATCAGCAATCTAAGCCGGGCTTCAAAGTTATTGCGAAACCGCATATTCTAGTGTTGGTGTGAATCAGATGTGAATACTAAAAAAAAATCAAAGATCATTTAGATAACATACAATCTAAGACTCTTTTATCTTGCAACTGTATTAAAACATTTGACTATTCTATACTTTACACAAGTATTCCCCATTCCAAACTAAATGACAAATTGTTAGGGTTGGTATTGCTTTATTTGATAAAAAAAAGAATGGCCAACGAAGATACAAGTAATTTGTCACAAGGAGGGATACATCCTACTTAGTAAAAAAATCAATCCGATTTAAAAAAAAAAAAGCATTCTCTGCAACTGACATTCAAGATGCTTGATTTCTTGATGGACTATATATTTGTTACGAATGGCGGACGTGTTTTTCAACAAACAATCGGCATTCCCATGGGAACAAACTGTGTCTCTTTTCTTGCCGACTTGTTGTTCCTCTATCCTTATAATGCAGACTTCATACAGAAACTTTTTAGGAAGAAAGAAAAGAAGTTAGCAATATCTTTTAACTTTACTTTTCACTATAAAGATGATATTCTCTCACTAAATAATTCAAAATTTGGAGACTGTTGAACGCATATAACCCATCGAACTAGAGATAAAGGAAACAACTGATACAGTAAAAGTATGCCCCATATATTCACTTACTACAAATTGGCAATGAGGGTCGGTTGAAAAAAAAAACTTTATGATAAAAGAGATAATTTCGGCTTCCAAATTGTGAACTTTCCTTTTCTATGTATTACATTCCAGAAGCATCTGTATACGGAGTATATATCTCCCAATTGATACGATATTCCCAGGCTTGTGTTTTCCTTAAAAGAGGATTGCTGCTCACAAGGAAACTATTAAACCAAGAGTTCCAAATGGTGAAGATGAAATCATCCCTTCGTAAATTTTACGGACGCCATCACAAGTTGGTTGACCGTTACAGAATATCTGTTTCACATCTCTTCGGAAATTTACGGACGCCATCACGAGTTAGTTGACTGTTACAAAATATCCGTTTCGCAGATGTTATCGGATATGTTCTTTATGTCGTAACTAGAATCCCGTTGTCTTTCCACGAATGTGACCTACCGAATAAGACTATTTGCTTGGTTTGTATTACATGAGCAACACTATGGGTTCCACATATGGTGCAGTATCTGCTTACCCTTCCGGATCATCTGAGATCAGTCCCAGTTTTTTTGTGGGGTTCGTGTTTCTTAATCTTTAGTTTTCTATGTTGTGTCTTGTGTACTTTACTTTTTTATGTCTGTTTGTCTTTTTTTTTTAGCCATGGTGTTGTCAATTAATTTTTTTTTCTATGGGCTTGAATGTCCCTCTGGTATCCTTCGCTGAGCTATTTTCATTTTTTGAATTGTTGTCTTTAATTTTTGCTTAAACATGTATGTACTTTGTCGGTCTTTATGCAATTTTGTTTGCCTTTGCTGATTAGCTATTTGTTTTAGCATTGATTAAGATTATAATATAATATTGACTGCTGTACCCCTATTTTTGACAATTTTACCTATTATATCTGTTTGTTTTGCTCACACATTGTAGTCAATATAATGGATTTCTATGTGACTGTCGTACAAGTAAGAGGTTCAGCTAGCTATGAAACAAGGTTTAATCTACCATTTTTTACATAAAGTAAATTCCTGTACCAAATCAGGAATATTACAGTTGTTTTCTAATGGTGTGATGTGTTTTTGACTTTGTCATTGGATTAAGGACTTTCCGTTTAGAATTTACCTTGAGGAATTGTAACTTAAACATGACAAAACCTTCGGAGTTCAAATTTACATAGGAGAACTATAACTGAAAGAAGATAAAACCCTCTAAGGTCAACTTCACCCAAGAGAACCGTAAATTAACAAAATCTTCTGAGGTCTACTTGACCTCAGACAACTTCAAGCCAAGACGAGAAATAACCTTTTAGTCAAATCATCAGGTTGGAGCTAAATCTTGTATCAGGCAACACCTTCTTAAGTTTAGTTGACTCACAACTCCATCTTAAGATAAATTGACTAACAAAAACTATAACATATATAAGACAAAAAAAAATATATACTTTTCTGCATTGTTGCAACATACAAAAGAAACAAAATCCTTCTGTTGTCAATTTTGCCAATCAAGACTACATCTTTAATAAGATAATAGCATCTCAGTATATCCAAACCACACAAGGATGTAGCATTAATAAGCAAAAGACTTTCAACATACAGTGTTTTAAATATGTCCAAACGTAAATTTATGTTAATGTAATCTATGTATCAATGGTAAATAATTAAGTAAAGAATTTTTTAACCACAAATTTCTTGCATAGATACAAAGTTTTTGTTTGGAAATTAGGCTGTTCCTTATTTGTGAAACCTATATTTTTTGCATTGTACAATGTTATATTTTTTGCTAACTGTTATTGGTGTATTTATACTTAATTCATCCTGGGACTATTATACTAACAGTTATTATAATACTCCCCGATCCATAGTATTTTATTTTCTGAATTAGTTAGTTGTTTTTGTGCTTTATATCGTTCTGCTGGGTTATTCCCTTATCAACTATATCACTGTCCTAACTTTAAAGAGTGTTGGTGAGACATGTTTAAATGTCACATTCTGTATGTGCCTGTCTAAGGTCAGTTGTTATTTATGTTGCTGAAAATCATATTTTTTGTGTGTGTAATGTTTTGTACATAATCAGTCCATTTATTTTATCATATCATTCAGATTTTTTTTGTGAGTGAATCGGTCTAGTCTATACACCAAATAATTCCTCTAATAAGGTGTTTAATGCTATAATAAATACACTAGTATTTTATGGGTTAGAATATCTATTCTTTTCTCAAATTGCACTGGCTGATAAATATAAACAAAATAACAGGACATAAATTGTTTATTGACCAGGCTACATATAAATGATCTGGGATCTCATAGCAAAAATATCTACCGCGCATATATAGCAACCAGACTGGAAACCAGTCCACCGTCGAGCCATTTATTATCTGCCCTTGAAAACTAGTCAGTAAACTGAAATATAATACATCTAAGCTGACTAGTAAATGTTATAAACCTTAAAAGATCTGTCAAAACTTTGCTACTTCAATAATGCATTGCTCCAAATTTTTATATCTCTCCTATTTTAGCATGTTCTTCAGAAAAAGATATAAGTAATATTTCTTGTTATTAAATAAAATGTAAGGTTTTGATTATTACCCATAATTTATCCTTATGTAAGAATTTCATCCATCTTTCAGACTATATTCACAATTTCAAAAACTAAGTCTTGACTTATGTATTTTTATGAGAAAAAATTCCAAAAGAATAGAATATCCAATTTTTTTCTGCAAGAGTTGGGGCGAGACTAAATCTACTCCATTAACAAATGAAAGAAAACATAATAACAAATATATATGGCACAGGACTTGATCACAATAAGACGAAAGTGGCTTGAGATCAATTTAAGGAGCCTTATGTCTTTCTGATGTGTATTTTACAATTGTTAATCTTGACCCAACTCAAACCTGTGTTAGAGAGAAGTAGCCTATAACTTGCTACTTCATAAAGATCTTTTAAGGTTTAAAACAAAACTCAAACTAATGAGTGTGATGGTTTACCAACAAAAAAATTGAGTTTATTCTGACCAATCACAATTGAGGTAAAGTTGTCAATAATCAATACTGACCAATCAAATCTTTACATTTACACCAATGTGATCAATGTACATATGACAACAGTTAGTCGACATTTTTATATCATTAACAATTTTTACAGAAACAATATCAACAAATGTTTTTTTTTCCAAAATTTTCCAAGATTATAGAAAAAGATAAAGCATCCTTAAAACAAAATAAAAAAGTATGATTTGTTTTCATGATGAGCTATGACACATCTTCATTGATATTAGTTAAATAGATGTTAAGACTGTTTTCATGCATGGTTAAAAAATATGTTTTTTTAAGAAATAGAATCTGACAATATATAGAAAGTAAAAGATATGAAAAACAAAATAGTAATTCTATTTATAAAAAATAGAGAGTTAAAAAAAAATAAATTCTTTCTTTCTAAAATCAGAAATGTTATTGAGATCCAGGTGAAAATAATAATTCCTCTCAAATTACATACCACCTGAATATATTACATTTAAAAGCTGCACTTTTTTTAAAGACATTAACAAAATACTTAACACAAAATAATTATTTAGCACTTCAAAATCACATAGCACTGACATTATTGTTTTATGGTACAGTATAGACTTTCTAAAATTGACATCTATGTATATATAAGCTTGTTTGAAATCATAACTGGTCAAAACTTCTAGTCCCAAAAAATCAAATATTTTCAGTTAATATTTTCTGACTTGTTATCTTATAACAATCAACCAAGGACAATTAACCTGTTCAAGAAAGAAGTTAGAAACCATGCATCTTAACAAAAAATCAAAAGTGTGAAAAAGCAATGTTTGAAAACCTTTTCTTTCACTTTTAATTTAGTACTAAAACATTTTGTGAAGTTTTTACAAATTTCTGCATTATATGTGAGTGAATTAATACTGTGTAAGATCACTCATACATAAATTCAGAGTTCATACAGGTTGCCCTTCTCTAAAATCATTGGCAAGACAGAATGTGGTCAAGTACACGGCCAAGAATCTATGTAGCCAATCTTTTGGTGTACATATCAATTATACAGTTTTTCATCTTTATATGTATGTGTTCACTATTCAATTCTACATTCCATCTTTTGTGTTAAAAAATATTAACTATCACAAAAACAATCACATAGAAACAAATATAGCACTAAAGTTACACGAAATAGTTAGTCATAGATTGTATCTGTTTTACAGTCATTCTTAAATCTTTTAACATTTAAAAAGAAACAAAAATAAAATTCTAACAAGGAAGGTATAAATAGACAAAACAATATGGCTGCTACAAATTTCTTTCAATCCTAGTATTGTCTCATTGATGAGAAAGAAAAGACATTTTTACAAAGATAAAATTAAATCTGTTAAATTATACACCCGACACAAATGTTATTGCAACAGCCAAATAGGACAAAATCTTCAAGTCAAAAAGATAACAGATTATTTTTCTCGAATATTCACTATGATGTGAAACTTTTAAAAGAAATGAAAGCGAAATTTCAGTTTTCTCGAAAGTTAAAAGCTTCACTCTTATGACATACTCTTGATATAAAAACTTTTACATTGTAAGATTAAACAAAATGACTGTAAAACAAATGGTTAATAAAAAAATACTTGTATTACACTCAAAGAACTTATATTAATTATATTCTCAAATTCACAAAGACACAATATTATATTTTTGTCAATTTATTTAAATTCCTTTAACAAAAAGATATGCACTCTTGGATGCAGAAATAAATACAACCTCCCTGACACACCCCTGTCAAAAGCAATCACATTGCGACCTCTTCCCTGCCCTACTACAAAATGACAATCTGATATATAGTTATATACAATATATATATTTGTGTATCTACAAAATGAAATAAAGAAATATATTTTAATGTCACCTTAGATGACAGAAATCTTGGGATTAATATCTGAACCGAAGACCAATGAAAAGAGACATATCAGCTCATACAATGTAGTAAGCTATAATTAGCTCCCTTATCACAATGTATTGCTCGATGAATTATTTAATAAGAAAAGGCACCAACTTTCTTTGACCATTTCAGAGAAGGAATTCTAGAATATCTGAGGAAATTGTATCTTGGAAATTTAAGGAAATTCATGGGTTTTTTTTTCAAAAATATTCTTGAGTTACTTGTGACCTCAAATTTGATTTTTGTTTACAAGTTTTGATTTCAAATATTGCATATGTCCATGGACTAACCTGACTGATCTGTATTGACTTCTATTTAAAATAATTTGAACATATGGATATAATATCTTCTTTCTTCAGTTTTTCTGAATATTATCTTTTTTATGTTTGCAATTTTCAACACCTAAATAACTCAAATATTTATTCAACTACTTAACATCAATTTACGAAATTTGTTATTAACATGCACCGGTATATAAATTAACAATTATTCTTCGTTATAATTTGAATTTTCCTCTCTTCTTGTACTACCTGAATTCTCGATATTTCTCGTAAAAAATTGATATTATTACAACTTTAAAAATTTATACTCATTTTTCATCACTTCTCTGTATCAACACAACAGTTAGTTAACTACAAGTGACAAATAGTCTTCACTTGAGTGGCAGCATGTCACTCGACACATATTTTTAGTTCTCCTAGATCGGAGTAACTCATGCAACACATAGAGAACAATGTCAATTTCATTGACTAAAATGTGGCATATCAAGATTTTTGTGGCAACTCATTTGGATTTAAGTTAAGATCTAAGACTTCTTTCATAAGTGGCTGTATAACTTCTGGATTTACTTTCAGAAGCACATGCGAGTGCTCTTCATTCAAATTCCTAATGTCAGTCAATTTCATCAGCAGCTTGGGATAAATACTGCGTACAAAATGAGGGGGATACCTAGATTCTAGGTAGCGTAACAGTAACAGAGCATATTTATCCTGTTCTTGTGAAATGTATGACTTGTCTGTAACATTTGGCCGATCGGGTGAGAATAACGAAATAACTAGAAGCAGCATTAGCATTGTCTCATCTGCTTTCAAGTCTATGGCAAGTTGCTTTGTGAATTTCATGTGTTCCTCGAACAAGTTGGGACCTTCAGCTAACCTCATCTGTTCTGTGGTCATAGCATGATCAGAGTTATCCAGTGGGTCAAGCCACTGCTGTTTTTCCTTATCAAATGTTATTACCGAGCGTAAGATCAGTAGTTCAATACTACCACCTTTTAGTAAGCTGATCTGATCTAGCTGGGACAAGGCCTTGAATGACTTTATCTTCTTGGCCATGTCTATTACTCGACGTACGCTCAGCTCTGCAATATTAACTAGGTCTCCAAACGATGGTCCCTCTTTCCTTACTGGGGGTTCCATACATACTTCCAGGGACTGCCTGTATGCAGATACAACCTCACCAATCAGATATTCCTCTTCAGGTTCCAGTGATCTCATTTTAAACTGCGTAGAGCTGACAACACCAGACTGAGGGCTAACTTGTGATGTATCATCCCTCATTTTTCTGTAACAAAAAAGGCAGAAAACTAAGTACACAGTAACAAAACACCAAAGTACATCCATGTATCTGAATTCTCACAGAAAATTAATCAAAAGATAAATAAATTCAAATTCTGTTTTATGTATGATGATTGTGTGCAGATTAAAAAAAAAATGTTTAAACGTTATATCGAAATTATGATTTTTATAACATTTTGTATCTGTGTATGGAAGTCATGATGTTTTTTTGCTATATTGCATCTTAGTATGGCCGTCATAAATTGTTTTATATTATAGCTGTTATAGCTGTGTATGGAAGTCATGATTTGTTTTATATCATAGTTGTAAAACCTTTAATCCACGATTTTTTTACATCAGAAAGTGCCTGTACCAAGTACGGAATATGACAGTTGTTATCCATTCTTTTGATGTGTTTAAGCTTTTGATTTTGCCATTTGATTAGGGACTTTCCATTTTGAGTTTTCCTCGGTGTTCAATATTTTTGTGATTTTACTTTTGACTGAAATAATCTTATGTCATATACAGTAAAATAATTATCAACAGTTAAACAGATGTGTATTCTACAATATAAAGCAATTTACAGCAAATCAGTTATGTAATCTAATTCATAAGATGTAGCCAATCTACAGCAAAACCTAATCATATTATCTTGACTTGTCTTTAAGCATCTCTACGGTAATTATAATGAGTAAAATCCTGTGACAAATGTCTTTCCAATTCAAAGACCAGGACATTTTTAATTTGGATCTAGAGAAGGGAAAACTATGCACCAACATTATTATTATTATAAAGATATAAATCCAATGAAGAAGTATATTCAGGTTTTGCTGTAGATATATAAAGTTCCTTAACTCTTACAATTTCTGATTGTACCTATTCTCTTCAATTCTTTGTCTCTTTCTAATTTTTTCTTCTTCCGTTAATATGTACTCTTTTCTCATACCAATCTCAAAGCATTTTCTCAATCGGCATCTTTTACAGAATCGTCTGTTTGAAACATCCATTTTACATTTCTCTTCATATGGACATTTAAAGTAATCCTACAAATAGAAAGTAAAATTGTCAAATTCAATACTTTAATCTTACCATGCCTTCATTTACAATTCCATGAAGTGTATATCAATGTAAAAACTCATCAAGGATAGCAGGTTTATCTTTTGGTTTGTGTCATCTACTGGTACATAAAGACTCTTTAACAGTTGGAAGGCCAAATATGAAAACGTACAAAATACCTATAGCAAACTCTATATTGTGGTAAAAATGACAAGAAATGACACGAAACAAACACATTCAATGTATATATTATTTTGTTTTAACTTTATGTCAATGTCAAATATACATGTATTTCATGTTTTGCAGCTGGATTTTAGTCCAGTTATTGTACAAGTCCCTGATGTACTTTGAAATAAAAAAATCATGAACCTTCCAATTGTTGCGTCGACAACTTTCACTCTTCTGTTCTGATGTCATCTGTTTTTGTGCTGATGTTATTTTTTTTACAACAGTCATAGATAGAAATATAATGTTTGAAAATTACTGCCAAAAGAGGTTAAATGCTATCAATGTGTTAACTGTTATAGAAACAGAATGAGGAATTATGAGTCATACAGTTTTAATTGGAAACATAAACATGGATCTCAATTTTAAACACTACATGTATTACCAAATCTGACATTTTTATTTACATAGCATATTTGAAGGTTCACTCACACCTACATGCAAACCTCCAGATATCATTTGAAAACTGTGAAAATAATCAACATGTTTTGACAGATTTAATGAAACTTTATTATATTCGTACCATTTTCCCTTAAAAGGACAAGAAAACATTGAGTAAAATATAAGTTTATGATATTAGAAAGTGCAGTGTGTAATGCATTGAGATGGCCCATTAATTTAGAAAGGTACTTTGCACTTTAATGATATCCTAGTCTACACTGTGCAGTCAAGAAATATAATGATAAATTTTCCATTAAAATATAATTTTCTTCATGCAATTGTGGTAATGTTTTGGCAGACACAAACAGCCTAGTACTCTGCATGGTTTTTTCTAATCAATCATACATGGAAATGACAGATGTCAACACATTTAAATCAACACTGTGCATTAACATTTCAAATTCATTTATTTTTATGCATTCTCGTTGTAAAATCTGCCTGCCCACTGATCCTGAATTGACTTTAACATTTATACACATAAAAAATCGTTACAATGTTCATCGCCTCGTGCTTAGACAGAAAATACTAATTCATAATTCCAGTTAAAAACGTTATTAATTATATCAGAGAAACACCAAGATTGGTATTTAATGACTACAGCTAGTATCGATTCTGTAGTCAACACAGTCGGAGATAATTACAACTTTCATTCTAATTGTGTATGATTGAAACTTTCATAGAATTGTCAATACCGTGTAGAATACTTTCCAACTATTCCATTTTTATCATAACAGTTCAAGCATGTAATACATGCAAATATTATAAATCACGGAAAAATCGTCATGACCATATTAATGAAGTTATTGGTAATCTTTAAAATTGCATTCGCGTGACACTCAATCTATATTAATGTAGTTCTTTTTTATGATTTTTATCACTTTTTATGTAACATTATGTTAATTTCATAGACTACAAAAAGATATATTTACATATTCTCAATGTAGTCAACATGCATTTTATTTTTCCTTTAAAGTCTTCGGAATGATAATTATGTTTTGACACACTAGTAGGGTGCATAGAGGTTACTTGGTCAAAGCAGACTTAATTAATTTTGTGTCAATAGCAATGATACAAATTTTTGGAAATAAGGTTAATTTTGAATCCACTTATAATTCAATAGCTCTTTTCAATTTAATGCCTAAAATCTTTGAAATTTTCAAAACTATCCAAATTAGGAACATTTCCCCCTTTAAGATACATATTTTAGACCCCCTGGACTATAATCTCTTTGCCAACTTTTGACTAAAATCACAATGTTTAACTACAAGACTTGAATATAAACTTTACAAGCTGTCATCTAGCACTTAAGCTGCAGAGCCATAGTGATCAATATGTTCTGACCTATGATGCAGACCTAAGGTCCTAAATGATCTGCAAATTGTGAAAGATAAAAAAAGTTTAATCTGTTTAGAAATCTGGTTTTTCGATTTGAAACTATACACACCATAACTATGCAGTTTCAACTTTGTTATTCAATTTATTATTCATATCCCTGAGTAAAATAAACGAGGTCAAGTGAACTTTTGAACAATCAAGGTCAAGTGAACTTTTGAACAATGATTAATAAGTTGCTTCACATTTGTAATACTGATACACAACACTGATAATTACATCATACAGTAATTAGCCATCTCTACTCAGAGTCTATTCAGATGTAAACAATCAGCTGATTACATCAACACTTGACTTGCTTTAAACAAATAACTGAAATTGTAAAAAACAAAACACTATGAAAGACTAAGATATGTACTTATTTTTTTCAGACTAGTAGCTGGGCTCTTTGTCAAACAATTTTACTCAGAACACAGAGTACACAATTTCTGCTTAAAAAACACCAAATCCAGCATTCTGATGGGTTGAATTTTGAGTCTACATACTATAATGGTACATGTACTCGAAAGTTTATGACCGTAAGGCCAAGTTTTTTCCAAAAGAATTTAATAAAGTGTGTTAATAGATTTCATATTAAAATACAGCTTGGTAAAACAAATCTTTATTACATTTTGTGTTAAGAATTAAATTATTCAATCTTAGTTTGAAAATAGTTGACATTTTGAACTTTAGCACCTTGAAAATTGAAATAACATACACCATCAGCACCTGTAGATTGTTGTCCACAGAAATGCCAAGATCATTGCCAGGTCATTCTTCGAATTATTTAACATATTCCATCACGCAAGCTTAAATTTAACGAATAAAAAGACCACTCATTATACAGAAGTAAAAGTACCCTGACAAAAGACATTAGTAGGTTAATAATAAAATAATATTGGGTATTAATACCTTCAATCCTAAATTTTATTTGTCATTAAGATGATATTGAATGCTTTACTTTTGTGGGGAGTATATTGAGATTTACAACCAAAAAATGCAAACTTGGAATTTCCTTAAAAATTTGCATTTTAGTTACCTGATCTTATAATTACAATTATCAAACATGTAAAACTTTGAGAAAGCTGTTATTATTTTTTATATCATTTATAGAAACACATGACAATAAAATTTACATTACTCAGATATTCAGCAGCTGTTTTGGTAAAAAATATCACAGCCATTGAACAATGTAGATCTGTTTCCCGAGTGGGGGGGGGCAGGATTTTCACACTGTGTTGATTAGACTCAATGGTGGCCTTCGGCTGTTTTCTACTTTTTGGTTGGGTTGTTGTCTCTTTGACATATTCCCCATTCCATTCTCAAATTTTTCATGTTCAAACTTTTAAGGAATTTACTTATCAAATTTGCAGTCAACCTGCCTTTGTATTTCCTCATTTGATCAACTTTATTTGCTTATGTTTTTATCGCACATTGCCAAACTTTATTTTGTGTGCTTTATCTCTAGTTAGTAAGCTTTTCATTGAAGATGATTTAGCTGAGTTTGAAATGTTTTTGTTTAAGTTCTATGTAAATTCTTATAATTTATTCATTGCATTGTACACATTAAGCAATATACGACTTCTAAAATAATGTTCTTTATCCATGACTACTTCTAAATTTACGATTCAATTTTCTTAAATGTTTTGAAGATCAAAGAAACTTGATTATCTTTTTAAGCAAAAAATAAGCTTTGCAAGAGACCAAATTGTTCTTGAAATGAACGACAAATATTGACGTTCTACAGACTTCATTTTTTATTCACAATTGTAGCTATCAAGAAATATTCACGTAATATTTACTCAATCGTTATAATTTTTTTTCCCATTGTTAACTTTCAAATAAAAGCATATGATTACCTGTAACTGTCCTAATCGCTTTTCTGCATGTGATTTTTAGAATCAGAGTTGAGATTATCTAAATATTAATCTTAGAGTGACAACAAAAACTACTACTTCTAATAGTATCCCCCTCTACAATATTAAATGTTCAATTGTACTCATCGAAGAACTTAACCTTCTCGTCTCAATAATAATAGATTTCATAAAATCTTTTGCCGATACAATATGACGTTATGTGTTTTTGAGTAAACTACATTTAAAGTATAGTTCTCAATATAATATACCATTTAATACCATAGAAGTCACGATATTACATGTGTTATCCATCAACATCAAAACAATTTCACTGAAGATTGCGGTGCAAATTTATTTTCCCAACTTCAATTTCCATTCTTTACCATACATGTCAAGTGACATGATATTCGCGTGTAATACACGCTTTTTCAACGGTTTACACGCGAGGATTTTGTCACATGGCGTGTACACGCTTTTCACCACTTTACACGCAATTACACGCTTGTTTGTTCTTTTCATTTTTTGGTCGTTAGTGATATCGCTATTCTCGGGTTTTTTCCTTATTCGGCGATAAATACCGAAAAGTTCGAAGCAATTGTTTGGCTGCCGTATAATTTGTTTATTTTTCTATATGGACAAACAGTAAAAGGTAAGTAGTTTGTGATTAGTTTTAACAATTTTGTGACTTTCTTTCAAATTCACTTTATAGGGGAAATGTGCACAGAAAGAGGTCACTTTTCAGGACCTGTACCGTCGCCTAAAGTGCCAATTGTTAAGCCAAAACGATGTGTACGGCAAGATTATTTTGGAGTTCGAGTTTAAATGATCGAGTGACAAGTAACGCATAATTTGTGCATTCTACGTTGCAATGATAAAAAAACAATACATTTGAGAGGAGAAATACAATGTAGCTATTTGAATAAACATTTAACATGTTTATCTAATAGAAATCCAATTTATAACACATTTTTCTTTTTCAATTTCAGTTTCAAATCTAGCCAACACGGCAACAGATTTCTACAGGCCATGGGGATAAAAATACCACAGAACTGTTGCATCAGCTCTGATAGTACCAGCTTTCTTCTGATGAACTACCCAGTTTTAACCAGGCAATAGCAATTGGAGCAATGGCAGAGATAATCTATAGATGACATTTTACATTGCCAAAAAAACAACAACATTATGACATTCTTTCAAATCTTGATAAAGCTAATTCAGTCAAATATCAATTCCTACTGTGGGAGAGCCTTTTCAATTATAAAGAAATTAACACTGAATTCTGATCTGAACTTGACTATGTTACATTTGTATTGTGTGCTGTTATCAAATAAATGTAACTAAAATTGAAACTGGCAGTTGTTTTAAATATGTGCCTAGTGGTGGTGCTTTAAAAGCAACATAACAGACCACTGTTAAATACAATAAAAGTTCAAAATAGAATATATATTGTTCTTTTATATTCACACATTTGTATGAAATTATGAACATTACCACATTCATATTAACAAGTCCGCATCTACGTCACGCGTTTTCACACGCTTTTTGACATATCATGTCATGTCATGACATGATTTCCCATTGTCAGAGGTTGACATGTATGTTCTTTACAAAAAGGTAAAGTTAAATGATGGGTGCCATGGGTTGAAAATACCGCTAAGAACCATCCAGATAAACATTTTGAAAATGTTTGGAACAATTTTTTAAACAGTTTTTAATAAACTATTTTAAAAATAAAAAATAAAATCCAGGATGAAATAAGCTCTGTAATCATCTTTTCAAGGGCCAAGTGACTAAAAAAAAATACTGAAAAATAATGCCAGTAGAAACTTAAATGTGGAAACCAATGTTGAAAAAGTTTGAGCCAAGGCTCCATGTTGAAGACTGCAGTTTGACCTAGAATGATTTACTTTTACAAATTGTGTGACTTGGATGGAGAGTTGCCTCATTGGAACTCATACCACATCTTCTTATATCTATGACAATGTTAACTTACCAGACCCTTAGGAGCATTTCTTCTGAAGAAAGCTTTACAGGATTCACATGATATGGCGTCAAAGTTGTAACCCAGGGCTTTGTCTCCACACACCCCACAGTACTTGTCTTCTTTGTTCTTTCTGGACTTCTGTGAACCCATGTCTGGTGATATATCCATTGGACGGTAGACATTGGCCATGGAGGGCACCCCATTGCTATTTGAGTCTTCAAAACTGTAAAAGAGAGGGAGACATTGAATCAAATATTACATAACTCTTTTCAAGGTTTATATTAGCAGCCATTCAAAATCTTTTGGTTTACTGTCAACTGTAAATAAATGAAATCACCCTAAAACAAGAAAAAACAGAAACATAAATGACGCTCCAATATAGAAATATTAGGAAAAAACAGAAACATAAATGAAACTCCAATATAAAAATATTAGGAAAAAATAGAAACATAAAAAAATACATGTATTTTCTGATAGAATGTTTTGTATACTAGAAAATGGAAATTAAAAACATTAAAAAATGTAAAAAATTGTTTTTTTATATCTATGATATAAACTAGTGTACTGTATGTTATACTTTTAGGGCATGTATAAATAATAAAAAAATATATAATTGAAACCTTACCTAAAGATGCTAAATGCTGACATATCAAGCAAGGAATGAAAAATTGGGTTTAGTTAAATTTGTTTGAGAAGAAATGTGATAATTATTAACCAAGAAAAGGTAGGTGTGAACTCTCAAGAAATGTCTCGTCAACAGATGGAGTAGGATACCAGTTTGACAGGATAACAGTCCAGTATTCCACCAATGAAATCCCTTAGGGAACAAAGGAAACCAGTCCAGTATTCCGCTAATGAAATCCCTTTAGGGAACAACCCTTTAACTTCAACAGGGAGTTCAAGGACGGGAAGAGTTTTATTTTTAACATAAATTGGTTTGAATTTTTTTTTACAACAGATGGACAATTTTTTTTCCCCAATTTAATTTTGTTCACACCCAGAAGAAACATTATAATTTTTATCTATGCTGAGAGAGTAGAAGTTGTGTATTTCTATAAAATCACTAGCAGTAAATAAAGCTTTTAATGGCATAAATATACTAGGTGGAAAAGACTTACTTATAGTAGAGTTTAAGCATATCAAAATTACAGATGATTTTTTTAATTTCATTTTAGGTGATTGTAATTTCATATAAACATGTACCTAAATACTTTTAAATTTGGTCTTTACCTTTTTTACAATAAAGTTTTTTATTTGTTTATCACAACCATCAACATAAGCTCAGACATATCTAAAGAGACAACTGTATTGGCAGTTATTTTTCTAAATAAGGTCCTTCAACCCTGTTATAAATATAAACTCATCATATATACCAGGATTGTAATTTTGTATTTATGCCAGACGTGTGTTGTATTTTACAGGAGTAACATGTTGGTGTAACTAGTGGCATCAGTTTTAAGTTGGGTTTGTGTTGCTAATTTTATTTTTAGTTTTGTGTGAGTGTAATGTTTTGTACTTTCGTTTGTCTTTCTTGGCCATGGTTTTGAGTGTTTTTCTTTGACTTTAGGTCTTTGTTTGTATCCTTGGTATCTACTTGTGCATCAACCGTTAAAAACAAATAATGTACATTTATTGTCAAATAAGTCATGGAAATAGTAAATTTGACTTGGTAAAAAAGTTCAGTTATAAATGTTCGGAGGCTTGAAATAGCTACTATTCAAAGGATTTGTTAAATTAATTGAACGGTTTCAGTTGACAACTTCTAACTTTTTATTTTAGAAACCTGATGATTTTTAAGTTACTTGATTACAGAATGAGGAAATCAATATCATCTTTACCACCTTTATACATATTGATTTCTGGCACTGATTGATATGTGAAATTATTTTTCTACATGAATGTTTAAAATAAAGACCTGAAGTTATCTCCCTTTTAATAAACAAGCCATACAGAAAATGTACCGAGTGACCCTCTGTCCTACTTCAATTAAAGCCACAACTATTGGTAGAAATATTAATACAAGTTTACACTCCCCTTTCAGTGATTTACCACGTTTAAAGTACAATGTGACTGATAAAACGAAAAACAAAATACTGAATATTTAACACATTTTCTTTCTAATGCATCCTGTTTGCATTTATCTAACAAATTGTACATTGATGTCTATATATATTTTATTGACTTTTAGTATTATCCATTTCTGACTAAAATGTTGATGACTTCTATTAAACTGACAAAATGTTCTCTGTTTTTCTATTTATTGGCAAGAACTAAAAGAGTTCACCTAGTACAAAGTTAAATTTCTTCACTAAATTGCTTTTCACATGAAAGTAGCATTTATGTAATTGCAGTAGGTTTTTGTAGCCACATCTGGTAGATAACGATTCCATTAGAACAAATAAATTACTTTTTCTGTTATACACATCTACACCTGATTCCAATAAACATTCTTTAGAGCAAGATGTCTTCTTTTTAAATTTTTTTAATGAAGAATCATTGTAAAAAGTAGTGTAAAATGAGATTGTGTTTTAGTTATTAAATGGTTGCAAGTATTTCCTTATGTCATTTTTATTTCTAAGTATTGAAGTCAAATGGGAACCAGTTTCATTTACTGGCTATTTTAAAGCAGAATAATGAAATAACAGTGTTTCTGGTAAATGGTCCAACAAATCTGGAATTGTTAAGAAGGTAACAGGGTATTCTTTTTATGTATATTCATAACATTATAACAGGGGACTGGTTTGATCCCAAAAGTTTAAAAAAAACTTGGTAATGGAAACATAGGGTGCCTTATAACAGCTCAGTGACACACATACTTTATGGACTTCAATACCAAAGGGTGTATGGATCAACTTTGCTTAAAAATGGCCTCAATTTTAGAAAGTTATGATTAATTGAAGTTTCTATTCCATGAGGTTTCATGCCACTACTATTGCAAAGCATTGCGGTTACAAGAATAACTAAGAATGAGTTGTGGCTTTTGTGGTATTGCCATGCCTTGGAGGAAGAGTAAGATTGTCAATGGAAACAAATTTGAAGAAAATGATTCTTACTTACAAGTTTCCATAAATAAAATTGAGAATGGAAATGGTGAATCTGTCAAATAGACAACAACCCACCAAAGAGCTGATAACAGCCAATTCCACCAAGAATGACTTTGTCCAAGAGATCCCATCGAAGAATTTTATTTACTTTCAACATTTTTCTTCTTTCAGATATATACACAGGCTATTGTACATATTTCACAAGAAAAGGAAAAATAAGTTTTCAGTTTTTTTAAGAAACAGACAGAAACAATTAAGATAAAGATGATTCCATTAAAACCAGGAAACTAAAGTTTTTATATTATTTTTTTTTTTTTATATTTATTTTATTTTATCAAAACACAATACATGATCATGATAATATACAAAAGTATATAAATTATTCTTTACAATGCAGGTAATACAATTATAGATAAGTATAATTAAGTTAATTTTAATAATTCTTACAATTACTAATTCTAAAGAACAGTTTGAGTTTTCTGCTGCAAACTAATTTGTCTATGTTTTGTTTTATTTTCTATAGTAAAATTTTGAAGAAGAAAAAAAATGGATAGAGAAAAATAAAAGAAAAAAAATCAAAAGTTTGTCAAAAAGTAACAAAAAAATATCTAACAAAAGAACAAATACAAGTTTGAAATTTTTAGAAAAAAAAAGAAAAAAAAAGAAGAATTGGTCATCTGTGGTTTGCTCTATATATTACTGCCCTTATATGGTTTCTGATTCAAGAAAGGTGGAAAGTAAAGAAAAAGTTTTTATATTATGATCAATTAAAAGATGTGAAGACTTCTGCTTCAACAAATTCATAAAGCAGACCTGAACAATATCTAATAACAAAAAAATTCCTGCTGTGCAGAAATCTATAGCTTCAACATATGGTTTTGAAATAATCATAAAATATAATTGGTGATATTAATATGGAAAATAAGAGGGGCCTCGTTGATCCATGAGAGTTGTATTATATGCCAACACATATGAATACCATTTTCTAATCAGGATAAAAACACAAACACCATCTAATTGGCAAGAAAAAAGTAAAGCTTTTGACTAAGCATGTGAAAATACAAGAAAATATCCTCAGAAATTATCAGCTTAGACAAATTAGCAGTATTCTGTAAAACTTGGATGATAGAGCAACATGACCTCGAAAAACAGATGGCAAACGAGTTAATACAGCACAAGTTAAGCTTTGTGCAAATTGATTTAATAATAAAATATACACATTGTTTGTTTTAAAAATAAGGATGTTAAACATGCAGCCTAAAACATTTAAATCTGGTTTTTTTATGCTCTGGCAACCTTCTGTATGACTTGCTGGGGGCATTAACAATCTGTTTTTATGACTTGTAAGGGGTGAGATGACTGGGTATCTCCTGACTTTCCCAGATGGACAAGACAAGAATTTCAAAAATAAGAAGTACAGTACTAACAACAGAGTGAAAAATAAACTACTTTATAGTTTTTAGTAAAGATGTACTTTTTTTAAACAGTTATGAGATGAGGTTAATCTTTTTCTTGAAAAAAAAATAACCTAAAAGGGAGATAATCTATTGATGTATGAGTGATTTTAAGTTTGAAGTGAAACTTTTGAGTAAAAGAACACTTTTAAGTCACAGATTTCAAATATCTCAATCTCTGACCGACTTTATAGAGACACCAATCTTACTTTAAAAAACCTGATATTTCCATACCGTGTAAGGCTCGACATTTCTTTACCTTATATATATATATATATAAAACGCACCTTATTTGCAGTTTCTTGCAAAGCTGTTGAAAACACTATTTTGAACTTAAAAGTCAAATAAATAATTACTCATTTATATTAACAGACTGACACGTCTGACCTTAAATAAATAATTTTTTTTGATCATTTATATATTTTTGTATTGTACTGTACTGTACTGTATTGTATTATATTATATTTTTGAACTATAATTTTGACTGGTACAAATACACTCATTTGGAAATCTTTTTAACTGATAGGCTAAGATATGAAGATTATCACTGCAGGCTAAGATATGAAGATTATCACTGCAGGCTAAGATATGAAGATTATCACTGCAATGTATCATTTAAGTTTTCATTTTTCAAAATTGTGTAAACTTTTAAAGAAAGACATTAGCAGACAATTGTACTTTACTGGAAAGTCTTTTAATTATTTTTTTTTACCTTAAAATTGCAATTCTTCATTTGTTATTCAGACTTTCAAATTGTTTTTATGAAACTTGATCAAAACACCAATCTACATGTAAATCATATTTGACATTCATTAAAACTTTAACAATGTACATGTCTATTTTGACAAGTGAATTACATAGCTTTATTAAATAACTCATTTCGCTATCAAATTCTTCATTTCAAATAAAATAATCCAACAACTGTAGTATGATAACACTTGGTATTCTAATACCTGCGGCAATGTTTTTTTTACCAATTCTTTAGATTTTAATTACAGAACCAAATATAACTGGAGTTCTTTTATGCACATTGTGATATCATAATCAGAAGATCTTTCCTGTGAGATATCTGACGCCTTGTATACAAGAAAAAAAAAGTTCTTTATGAACCCAAGTTTTACCTATTGAATTTCAGTATGACAATTAAGGTGTTTTAATATGAATTGTATTTGATTTCATTTCTATTAAATTTAAGTTGGTGCCACTTCATTTTAGAGAGTGGCACCACCACTTTGATTAGTTATATGAAAGATTTTGTAACTGATAAGTTGGAAATATCCTCCAGTTTGCTTTAACCCCCCTCCCAACTGACTATTATTTCAGGTTGTATAAAAAGTAATAGCCAAATAAAATAAGAAAAGATTAGATTTTATTACTTTTTTAATTTCTCATCTGGAACTGGAATATTTTTGCTCTCACATCCTCAGCATTTCAAATTAACATACAGAAGTTGTCTTATTCCCTCCTCTTACAAATCAGCTGGGATTATATCAGTATTATTATGTGCAGAGGAAACAGCACATATGAAAAGAATAAACATATAAAATCACACTGGACAATAAGTATTTGAAGTACAAATGAATGACCAATTTTATTCATCTCATTTAAAATAAACTGCAAGATGCTATATCTATTTACAGCCCTTATGTACATAAATACTTTTTTAGCAACTTATTTTTTTTTTTACAAACAAAAAACTGACCCTAAACAAATGTTAAAACAGATTAATGACAGTTCAAAGGTACTAATTGATCACATGATAATGATCTTTGGCACTTACTTTACATATATACTTTTTTAGCAACTTTTATTTTTTACAAACAAAATACTGACCCTAAACAAATGTTAAAACAGTTTACGGACAGTTCAAAGGTACTAATTGATCACATGATAATGATCTTTGGCACTTACTTTACGTGAGGAAATAAATGTATATGGACCACAATTTACAGTATATTTATGGAAAGCAATGATCACCATTGTTTTATATAAGTACATATGTCATTTATACTCCTGCCAAAACATATCTTATCTCAATTGGTTTCCTTTGAGTTCTTAATCTATTACAAAAGTTCTGTTTTGTCCCAGGGAAAAACTAGTTATTGTGTGATTGGCAGCAAGGTTTATTGTAAATGATATTGATGAAAACTACCCAAATGTGAAAATTAATCGTGCTATCAGAGGGACTATTGTAATATCAAGTTATTCTGACCACAGTGAAGTATTGGTATGCTAAAACCACCACGGTATGATTCATCCTGTTTACCTGGTAGAATGGCGGGATAGGTTACTCGGTACATTTTTCAGGCTATATACTTTACTACAATATTATGGTAATTTTTGCTGATCTGTTGAAGGTGTTTTGCAATAAAGATCTTTAAACTATACAATCGTCCCTGTTCCGCCCAATACTAATTTTGTCGTAACTTGAATTGGGATCGTATATTTATATTTATTTAAGGATACTGAACAATGCACAAGAAATAATTGAGTTTTGCTGAATACAATCAAAAAATTTATTTACTTTTTAATGTGTTGAAGAAAATCATACAAAACAAAGGGACATTATGTATTGTTTGTATTTTATCATATGAGGAATCTAGGAATGGTGGAAAAATTGTCCAAGCCGTGTGCATCTGTTTCTCTTTTGAAATCAATTTGTTTAACATATGTTATTTAATTAAATCCACCTTTAGAATACCTGAATCAAAGTAAGATTTGTTGATTAATGCTAATTTCAAATTTTATGATTTGAGGCCTATTACTGTGTTAAATGTCTTAAATCAAATATTTGTATTTTATGGTGAATCCATATTTACATATAATAAAATGAGTCCAAAAGAAAAAGAAAACATGGAGAAAATAAACACAAGACAATATCTAATAATGAAAAAGTTATTGACTTTCATTGGAACCGCAAAACAAAATCACACACTTTCAACATGTAAATCATCGAAAGAAAACCTAAAGGTCATGTCACTTTTGTGTTACTGGTCACATCTTAACCCACTCAAATGTCCTTATTTTGACAAATATTAGCTGACCTATATCTTTTTGAACATTCTTTAAAAACTGTATCATTTCATCAAACATCCAGGAAAGGTTTTACAAATTTGTTCTGAACAGCTGACGTAAACATATTGTTAGGCATTACACAAGCTTTTTATTTCCCTTCCTTTTACACAATCTATTGATTTCATACACTCTATTTGTATACTAAACACCCTTAAGATACTTCAAATAAATTGTTTGCATTTGTATAAAGTCAACATTACCAAGCACTGTTATAAAAAAATCTATACTATATGTCCGATAAAGTCAACCAAGATCAGGCCAAGAGCTATGATGTCTTCTGATGCTTCTCCTTAAAAGTTCATTAAATAGGAACTAGTGAAAAGTAAAGCTTCCTGATATAGCTCCAACATCCTGGTCTTTCATCCAATACAGAATGACCTCCAGTACGACCTCCAGTGTATTGTGTAATGTTCTAATATAAGTAGATATCATGTACTTTACGTAGCCTATTTTTTACATGAATCGTCTGCCTATCACCCAGTTAAATCTTTATTCGTTGTAAATTATCCATTTTACAACCCATTTTTTCTGTGATGTTTTTTTAGTGTAAAGTCCGTTCAGATATAACATGAACCTGATTGTAAATGTAAAACTAGTTAAAGGAAATGTACTTGTTTCAATTTCTCTTTGTCAGGTCACTGAAAATATTCTTTGATAATCATTTTTTCAGTGACCTTAACTTTGAAATCTTAGGTATGACTAATGGTAAAGGAGCAAAGACCGAAAAAAGAAAAAAAATGAACATTTTCATAAAAATCTTGAAAACTTTGGTAAAATATTCCTCTTCAATTTGAGACATCTTTAAAGGACCTATACTGATTTTTACTCTCAAGAAGGAATGCAGGTTCACACCTTGTAAAGTGTTGTCATAGCAAAGTATATGTTGATAAAATGTGTCCATATTTAACCTCTGTTCTGCCTCCAGATCATAGCATATAATGAGATGGGTAATCATTTGAAATAAATCGCGCTTCACTCGCTAACATCTCGCCTTTTTTTGTCAATTTCTTAACCTTTAGTGCTAAAATGGAAATTTTGTTATCGTAGATAGTGTTTAAGATGACACCTCACGTACATTTAAATTGAAAAGTTCTTGAAACACCATCAATATTACCAATAAAAGACGCATAAATATTTATTTAGATACATAGGGCGAAAGAATATAGGAATGTAATGGATTTTTGATCACCTTACGATTCTACTTGTATTTTTTCATGCCTGACTGGCCAACGTACTTGATGACCTACGCGGCAATACAATGGACATATATCTGAATGCGATGTCAGCTGTATGACTCCATAATAATACCAAATTATACTGTCAGTCAATTTATGTTCCTTGTTTATAAAAGCTGTAGAAATTAAGTCGACAATATCAACACCATAGACCTGTCATTCTGGTCACTGATAGGATCTCGCAGTGAATACTGTACTTGAAAGCAAAACCCTATCGGAGTAACCTTACAAAGCTTGTCAATGAAATACTTAACAATGCCCATGAAAAGTAACACGATTGCTCTCACTGATATCTCTCTCAGACTGATATTGGAGAAAGAGCTTTAATTAGGGAACACTTTGAATTGTCATATGTCTAATTAAAAAGAGGTGACTTGTCTTGAAAGATGTCTTTCAATTTAATTATATGAATAAGTTTTTTCAAATTCAGACAGTTTACAAGTTATGATTTTTTAGAACTCCCGGTAAGTTTATGTTAATCTTTGTTTATGAAATCATGAGTTTGTTTTACCCATATAATCCAGAATAGTAAGTGTCCCAAATAATAACCCCAATATGTAAAACTAAATTAAATGTAGAAACACAGCTATCAAAAATAAAGAAGGTCATTGAAAACTAATAAAATCCAAGGTCAACCTGCAACTCATTATTATACACCTAAAAACCAAATAATAGCTCAAAATATGCCACAACCACAGAGTTACAGTAACAGGGGCATATGTAATAATTATAATTATTATTTTTCTGATAAAAGACACAGTCTACAAGACAAATGAATTGTTAAAAATGTAATTTCCCTTCTGATACATTTGTGGTTGGGTTAATATCTCTTTAACATACAACATATCTCTAATTTTGGATTTCTATAAATGGCTTTGTAATTTTTCTCTAATTATATAGAAGAAGGAAAACAGGTCAATAAACTGATATTTTCAAGAGAATTCACCTTTTTTTTTTTACTTTAAAGATTTTCTGTATCTTTCTATTGTAACTTCTTTTATGAGGTTTGCAAATTTGAGTAAAAATACGTTAATAACTTGCCAACACTCTATCACAGAACTAGATTAATTTAAGACATGCAATTGCGTTATTAAATTTTTGTAGCTAAATATGGAAATTGAACAGCCGATTTCATATAACTTGATTATCAAATTAAAACATATCGCAAGCATATGCTCACTTGTTTTACTGAAAAGGGAACCCATTAAAACCTCCTATACAAAATCGATGAAGATTTGAAAATACCTTCGGTAACGGAAGCAAAATATTTCCCCATCGCTTAATTTATTGAAAATTTCATTTATCCTCTATTGATAATTTTTTTAACATAGGGATTAAGAGAAATGATTTATTTCTCATGAAATTCATTCTGCATAAGCGAAACAGAAATTCAAATTAGCTGTTATTGTGAAAAAATGTAAATGATTAAAAATTGTCTGCCTGTTTCATGCCAGTTTATGTTAAAAAAGAATCAGCATTTATTCCAAATAATAGATGTCCTACGCTTTTTAATCTGATGTAAGAGCCAGTCTTTTAATTTGTAAAAAAGAAATTTTAAAGCTTAAATTGAGGCTATTAGGCCGAGACAAATCTGTAAGAAGGATTTACCAACTTTATAAATTGTTGATATTCCCTACAGGCAGATTTATTATGAATGTGAAGAACTCACAATATGTTGCCTAAAGACGAGAGGAACAGTTCACATCCCACTAGGCCAACTTTGTTTATATTTGTGTCAAGTCTTACCATACTAATCTTCACAAATGCATTGAATAAACTTATATCCCCAAGAAGTATTGAATTCCACTGCTTACTGTTGACCTTGGGGTCCTGACCGTTCAGCAGCAGAAAAATTTAAGTGATTTCAAACTTAGAGGCTCACATCTCTAACATTTAAAAGACTTGTATAATGATGCATGACTAAGATTTCTTTTTTTTCTTATCTCGTTTGGCTGACCATTTTTTCTATGTCCTATTTTTAGCTATATCAGCCATTTAGATTGGTAGGCAGGGTCCTTGAACACATATCTAAACTGAATACCCCAATGTTGATTGTGGTCAAGTTTGGTTCCAATCGACCCAGTTGTTTCTGAGGAGATAATTGTTGCAAAGGTTTACAGACAATGGCGTCAACTTAACTATAACAGAAGATGGACACAAAGTAATAAGAATAGCTCACCATAACCCTGATGGTCATGTGAGCTAACAATTATACTTTGTGTGACAGACCAAAAAAAACTGTTTGGCCGTCTCCAGTCAGTCACTATACTTTATTTTACCAGGATGAAACCCTTCAAATTTTGTCAAGAACTTGGGTCTTCACTAACCTAAAGGCTATAAAATACATGTATCTATAAAATAAAGATATAATCAGTTCCGTAATATGTCATGGTTTATTGAGATGTATTCATTCTACTCATTAATCATAGTCGGATTTATTTATATCAAATGAGAAATTTTGAAATTTTCTGATGTCATACAAAAATGGTAGACATTCCTTCTATTACTTCCACACGAAAAAACTTCTTTTGTAAAGATTATGATATTTGTTAAATCTTGCTGAAAATAACATTAACATATTGATGGAATGCTCACTGCCAGAGTCATCTCATTTACATAGTGTGCCTACATAACTGAACTAAAGACCATTATGACAGTTTGTTTTTCTGATTGATTTTCAAAAATTTCTTGATAACCTGGGAGGAAAAGTTTCAATACTTATTGACAAAAAGACACTTTTTCATCCAGTCTTATAGAAAGATGTTGATTTTATCTGTTAAGACCTCTGACTGAGCTTAGACCAAAAATTCATACCAGAGTATAAAGGTTTCAGGCTTATGCTTCATGGTGATTGCTTTGTAAGAGGATTAACTTTCAATTTTCATTGATACGTTTCTACATCAGAGATTGCCAAAGCCGAGCTTTCAGCTACACCTTTATCGTTTCCTGGCCGCCATTTACGTTTCTTAGGATTATAACCGATACTATTATAAATATCAAATACATGCTATATTAATATATGTATTTAACTTGAGCATGAAATACGTTAGATAAAAACTGTAAAAATCATTTCTTCAATTTTAATTTAACACGAAAAAAGAGTTAATAGGGATAAAGTTTTGATATGAATAATATTTTTATGTGCATCAGCCTGCATATCAAGCCAGAAATTGAACTAACCATAGCTTGTTAGACCATGCAAAATAGAGAACTAAAAAAAAACCTGGACATATACAGGAACAAAAAAAATTTACAAAAATCTTATAAATGTGAAGAGATATACATGATCTGGGCTCTTTATATAAATGGGGTTTTATGATCAAGTATATGCATTCAAAATTCATATTAATTTTGGCTAAAAAGCTAGTAGGATATGGACAAAGTGTTTAATGCAATACATTTGTATATATACAAATATAAAAAAATCAAAGAGATTTCAAGGCTGAGAGAGTGTGAAAATAGATAATTTGCCCTAAAAACGGCAAAATTGTTTAATATTTTTTAAATGATAAAAGCACGGAGGGAGTGTATAATGATGATGCATAAATGTTTAAAGGAGAGGTAGTATAGACACACATTTTGGTTAATTTTCTAATTTGAATGCATGCACTTGATAGATTCCAATAAAAACAAAACAATTAGAAACAGGAAATATTGATGATTTTTTTACAAAAATGCCAAAAAAATGCCAAATCATTAAGTTCTCTTTTTCTGACAAATAATACTCGTTTTTAAAGCATTACTCTATACCAAGACTAATAATTAGATTTGATATACTCAGTATTCTCCACTAACCATCTCTGTGGAAACCATATCTCAATATCATCAACACTAAAACCTTTAACATTTTGAATTCAATGCTTTTTCTTCAAAAGGTATAAGATAAATTCTTCTAGGTTAACAATTGGGAGTTCACCCCCCCCCCCCCCCCCAAAAAAAAATTAAAATAATTGGCACCTGAAAGATACTATTCTACGTTAACTAAATCAGCCCTTGAAATACATTTTTATAACTATACATTTGGCTGTGTATTAACCACCTCAAATTAGCACTTTTTACTTCGAGCCAATTCTTGGACAACACCTCCATACAATCAGCACCTGCAAAGTCCCACTTATCTCAGTATCTGCCTACTCATGTAAATAGACCAAAGATCATGTCTTTTTCAATAGCGAAAGAGAAAAACACATGTAAGAAAACTTCATTGAAAATAATAATTCAGTACAGTAATAAGAGAGTACTAACTTATGTTATGAATTGACTATTTTTATGACTTTTGGCTCTAATTTTTTATTGAATACTTCTAAATGTGAGAAACATCATTTTATATATGGATTTTAATGGTTGTTGTGGTATTAAAATAGCCAATTCAAGAAACATCAATATGAGAATTCTATTGTTAAAAATATTTTTATATTTCACATTTCAATGAAATCTTCTTCCATAAAATTACCAATGTTATAAATGAAAAATTTTATGATTTAATTTCATTGGTGATAAATTAAATACCCTTGACATATTTTTAATGACATCATCTGTTTTTCAATACTTGACTGCTGACGTTGGTACAGTTTAGTCATTTTCTGCTCAAGTAATCATGGAAAAAAAATTAGCCACACGTTTTGTGACGAGTAAACTGTAACTTGAAATGATACAATAAAACACCTCTGTATCTTGTAGATATCTAAAAATAAAGATTTACCAAAAACATTTGATCTTCAAACCATCCCTCAATATTTTCTATTCATATTCAGAACAACTAAAAACTGGTATACTAATCTTGTATCAAGTGTATTAAAGCTTTTCCTTATTTTTTGATACAAGTATCCTTTTCCCGTTAGGTACAATCATTAAGACGATCCTTAATAACTTTGCTTGATTAGACACTTTTTTTAAGTTTAAAAAAATGTTTTATTTACTATATTGAAAGCAAGCTACTGTAGGCTGGTCTATTTTACTTTTAACTATATTCATATATAAAACATGTTCTTTTTTAAATTTTTGATCTATTATTTCAATGTTAACACTTTTTTGTTTCAAATATGAATAGTCTTTTAACAGCTCTCATTTATGGGAGCATTGATTTTTGTAGGGGTCAGCTATTTTTATATTTGTGTATTTATTCCAATGATAAATAGAGATTGTCATATGTTAATGTGTATAAGGTGAGGTACATGGTAAACTTGTCAAATATAAGAGTGTAAAATGTGTAGTAAGTCGCCATCTCATGTCCCTCTAGGCTAAAACAATACACGGTCGGATTTACATGGTCGATGGACTTTGTATGTAAAATGTATTCACTACTGAACATTGATAATAAAAATGCTAAACATCATTTTCCAGGCTGACAAATTTTCTTTTTATGTTTAAAACAGGATGTGAAAACGATTTTTTTTTACTAAAACATAGTTATCTGCCCTTTGTTGGCAATATTGTTAAATTTTCTACATGTAACTTATTCACTGCATATGGTACAACTTCTTGTGACATTTGCTATCATTTATTTGAACTTCTTTGCATAAAATTATCTCTGCTTGTAATTTTAATTGTTGAAAAACTTGTTTTCACAATTAATAAGTTACTAAAGCATATCAATTTCACAAATGTTACCAAGTTCACCAAGTTTCTAGCATTGGGTTCATTGAAAAGTTGCACTTGTTGAAAGTGGCTTATATTTTAATTCCTCTTCTTCACCCTTTTCAAACCAACTAGAAGATAACACCTATTGAAACAAAAGCCTAAGTTATTTAAGCAGAACAAGACTGTGGTTCCAACATTGGAAGGGGAGGAATAAAAGATCACAAAAATAAGGAGTGTCATGATTGTCAATGAGACAACTTCCCACAAGAGAGCAAATAACATGGAAGTTAGCAACTAAAGGTCACTGTACAACCTTCAACAATGAGCAAAACCAAAACTGCTTATCAAGCTATAAAAAGCTGATTTACTGTAAGGAATTAAAGGAGACATAGGGTGAATAAAGATGAGATAGCAGCCCATCAAGTTAACTGTCTGATAAACTGTAGGTTTTCAGTGGATAAGTCTGGAATAACAATAACTGAATGAAGACCTAGAACATATACATATTATGCATCTATAGACTGCAGATAAAGTCAAGAATACTATTGAAATTCTAATCATGTCTTTTTCTTCCATTGTTTCACTAAATGATATCAATTTAAATCTATCTGTCTCTATTATAAAACATACAAAGGGATTGTCTTTTAGTCTTGAAAAAAATCAACTGCATTATCTAACAAACTTATTAATTCTGCTATAAAATAAAAGTGCAAAAGTTTATTCCAAAAATGGCAACATTACATTTGAATACAATATTGATTATGATGTTAATGCTATTTAAAATAAAAACAGCATTTGAAAAGGTCAACTTTTAGCAGGAAAAAAAATCAATTGTGTTTTTTTCTACATTTTTTCTAAAAATTGCTATTATATTCTAATACTAATTGTGCCATTAGCAGTCAGGGGTTTGTGTGGGTTAATAGGTTTAAATTTTATGTGAAGAACAGATTTCACCAGAAAATGAGAAATTCATAGATTTGTACTTTTGAGGTGAATCCATTACTGGAGAAAACAAGGCGTTATATATGTTTAATTGGAAGTTAATCTAAACACCAATCCTATGTTCTATACTTTGTTCATAATACTTAATCTACTCTGAGACTTTTCTGTATTTTTTAACTCACTCCTTTAAGTAATTTCGTCAAATTACAGACAAATTAAAAATTTGATTTGCTACAGAATTTCATTTGGGACAATGTTTAGAAATTACATTTATTTATTTACTTTTACAACAATGGTAAATGTTCATATTTCTGAATGTTCCTAACTTTTTATTTGGGGTTCCTGTGAACTTTAATAGCTCTGTTTCCACCTTATTGTTCATGTGGCTCCAGACTCGAGGTTTTAATTTGATTATTCATGTCAATATTGATAAAACATGTTAACATACAGGACAAAGACATCTTTATTAAGACAACTGCATATTAAATTTTTTATTGAAATTTCAAATTCTTTACCAACAATCTGAATAGTGAGGGTAAATTTGTAATGAGATAAGCAGTATAAGTTACAAATAATTTTCCATTTCCCAAGATGACCTTTTGAGCTATAAAATCTGCAAATATAATAAATATTTCTGTTCAATTTCAAAATGTGAAATTTTAAAATTTATAGTACGTTTAACATTTGAAATTTGTTAAAAGGTAAATCCTTATTTATACAAAAGATTTAAAGATGGCGCAGGACGATTATAACAAAAATATCAAAAACATATGATTCAGTTATGAAATATTCATATTAGTAATCAATTGATAGAATGAAAACAAGATTATTAAATATTGGGAAACTAAATAAATTACTAAATTAGAAAATTACTGCATTTATTATTTACAATAAGCAATATGTTTCATGCCACACGATATGTCAATATCTTTAATTAACTGTATCCTCTATTGAAACATATTTATTACATAAATGCGTGATCATCAAAAAAGTTATAAAAACTAATCCTGAATTTTAACACAAAAAACAATTAAAATTTACATAAATTTAAAAGAGAAATTTAACAAGAAGGTGAAGATCAATCATACTGACACTTACCACTTTACAAACAAGTCACCGAACAAACAAGTAAAAACATCGCTTGTCTGATCAACCCTTGGTCTCATATACTGAGAGTACTGGGCCTGGTGATGATGAGGAGGGGGAGGGGGTGGTGGTCCGTACCCCGCCATGTGATGGTGGCCTGGATGGTGTCCAGGGTGGCCATGATGAATAGGACCGTGTCCATGCCCATTGTAATCCGTAAACATAATGTTAGATATATAGATCGACTTCCTTTGTTAACAATAACTAGTTGTAATCCTCCACATTGGATAAAAAGTCAATGTCTTCTCACAATTAATTAAAGTTTTCTCTTAACACTATTATCTTCACCGATGTCATTGTTAATGTGTGAGTAAAAAATAAATGTGGTGTAGAAACACACATTTAACTAGGACACAGTTCACTTAGGTTCACACTTCACTCATAAATGGGGTTTATGCAGTACTCTATAACTGTTTTAGTAAACATAGCATGTAGACTGGGTCGTTTGGTGCATTTCTCTCCCGTTCACCAATCAAATGATGTAAAAGCTATAAATGACATGTAAACTCCGCCCCCAGGACATTTAAGGACATAGTAAACCTGTAGGTTTTTACATTGAGATATCTTAATTTTCTAATCTGTCAAATCAGTTATTGGTTCTTGATTATATTGATGAAGGATATCAAAATTCAAAAAATTTGCATTTGCAATGACAAAAAAAGACAGGCGCTGTTTAGACATCCGATTCATGTTACCTGATGAATAAAGGTAAGTATATAATCTTTTTCTACCCGATGGCAATATGCCAATGGTCATTGTTTAAATATTTACACCACACATAGGTCACCAAGTCCAGCTGATATTAATAAACATAAATAATATAAACAAACATTTTTTTAATATGTTGTGGTTTAGAAAAATATTTTATTTATTTCATAAATAAGGGATATTTATCAATTAATAGTAATATTAGATTATTGATTTTACTTTTATATAAAGATATTGCATTTAATTTTAAAAAGTTAAAACTGTTTCTTTAATGCAAAATCTATATACATTATTTCTTAAATTAATACTAAAAGTTATAGCTGACGGAGAAACTTCATGATTAAAATCTTCCCATCACACAAAACTAATATGAACTTGAAAAGAGTAAACCTATATAAAATATTTCTTTAAAGCAACTTTTTGTTCAAAACCTATGCAGGGTTCATCTATTTTTAAATATTTTGTTATTCTTATTTTTCTGGTTTCATAGAGTTTTCTTAAACTTTTTAACATTTTTTTTTTCTTTTCTTATTTAATTTTTCTCAATAAATCACTTTTCAAATTAAAAAAAAACATTGAATGAAAAATAATACATTGGTACAACTGTTGCATCTGCATAAACAAAAGAACACAAATGGTAAATATTTCAATTTTGTATATTTATACCATAAAACTTTTAAAACTAACCAATAGGACTGTGGGTGTTTACTTTTTCAGGGAAAATCAAAGGTCATTTTGTTCTTAATTTAGTTGCATAATTACAAGCATAAATAGAAGTTAAATGCAGAAATAGGGGAGGGGCAGTTTTGTATTAAATAAGTCAAGACACTATTGATACTCCATCTTAAAGAGCATAAATTTGAGCTTATGATGATGTTTCTAATACACACAAAAAATGGCAGATGAGTCAGTATCACAATAAATTTAAGTCATATAAATAAATACAATTTTATTGTTCAAAATGTGTTTGAAATATTTGCCACTGGATTATAAGCAAAGGACTGTCAATCAAGTTCCAGACTGTTTTAAAGTTTATCAATTTCCAAAAATTTGTATTGCATCAAATCTTACCAATTTTAAAGAGGTATTATGTAAAATAGCTACCAAGTCTTAATATCTTATTCTGTATTCTCCTTCCATAAAATAAGAGAACAAAAATCACAAAATTATTTGTTTCCCGTGTATTCTATGTTTGAATTACAAACAGAACGACCATGACTTTGCCCATCTCCGTGCAAAACACTTGACTTCATATATTTATAGAATATCTAGTACATTTGGACAGCCATCCTGAGAGGCAGATATTATGAAAGGAAAAACTTTTATATGTGATTTGCAATATTATTTGGAGCAGAGTATGCTTATAATGTACATATTATGATTGCATACCCCCCCCCCCCCCCCCAAAAAAAAAAGAGGTATTTTTTTATAGTATTTTATTTGTTGAACATTATTTATTTTTTATTAAATTTTTAAATTCCTTCTTACTTTTTTTAACAAGAAAACCACCAAAAATGTTTCCTTTTCTCCAAACTGAAAAGAAACTGTTAGTGAATTAACCAAATTCTACAACTGGTTATGTGGTACAGTTTATAGTTTAGGAGATAGGGCAACTTTCCCTAGATTTTTATTCCACATCAAACCCAGATTTTTCTAAAAAAAAACCTTCAATCTCTTCTAAAACTTTACAGTTTCATTTGTCTTAGGACTAAGTTTTTTTAACAACTTTTTGCAGTAATTCTGTACAAGGTGACCTAGTGACCTAGTATGAATGTCTATTATAAACTGCAATTTTGATAAATTTTGTCAAATTTTTTTGTGCTTATAAAAATAAGAAAATGACAGTATGATTGCCAATGATGCAACTCTCCACATGGGAGATATAGATAGACTTAGCTTTAATTGAGTTGTTTATCAGATAAAAAATATAGTACCTTTTTAAAGCATCATTGAGATATCCAAATTTAAAGTCTGAACTGAGTTGAAATTCACATTTTGCCCTTGCAAGTGAAACAAATATAGGGGCTACTGTAATGGCCATTGTCCATTTAACTGGTTTTTTTTAAGATACATTTGCACATGCATTGCACTTCCAAAGCCTAAAGAAAACAGCTGATGAGTTTATCTTGTTACATGTACACTGACTGCCGGTCTGGCATTGCTTGTCAACCCATGTGACATTGATTGAGGAAAAATCTTCCAGTCACCCCTGTTCAATACATGAAGTAAGTTACCAATGGTGATTATCCAAGTAAATCCTTACGACAATTATTTAAGGAAACAATATGAAATATTTTATGTAGGTTGTCATTATGACAATGCAGGAAGCATTGTGTATTTTGTAAACACCCCAACAACATTCCTGTAAAAACTCAATTGTTTATATGTTGCTGGAGATAATATCTTGTCATACAGAAATATAACATATATACTGATTAATTTTCAAATATGTTAAAAATTCAGGAATGCACTTAATCACATAGTGGTAGTATTCATCTACCATCATTGAGTCCTCTTACAGCAGGACATTACATATTGAACTGTACCTTCTTAGTCATTGGCCATCATAATTCAAATTCTGTTAATCTCAAGATATATTACCAAATCTTAATTTTTCAAATTAAGTTATGAATAAAAAATATGTGTGTTAATTAATGTCAAAAAGACTGAGCAACCTGATCAACCCCCCCCCCCCCCCCCCCCCCCAAAAAAAAATAATAACCAAAAGACACCTAGAAAGCAACAAACGGTCTTCAACATTATGTAAAACTCCCTTTTGTTAAAAAGCTTACCAAGCATTGAAGTATTTATTGATTCCTGACGCTTTTGAATTGAGCCTTTCTGTTGAAGGTAAATGTTTAAGACACACAACATCTAAAAGCGGTATTTTCATTTTATATTATGCTATCCAAGATTTATTATGTGATATGCTGGCACATCTAGCCCCACACATCTTACTGTGACTTTTTCAGAGGGAGTCAACACCTTATAATGTCCCAAATAAAGTAATATGGACATATAGAACATGACAAAAAGATAAAAAGTAGCTGGCTATCTGTGATTGGTTGTTATATCATTTGCATATTTTTCCAGTATTAGCACTATTATGAATAAATTTTATGCAAGCACAAATTCATTGTAAAAGCATATTATTAAAGACCAGAAATTTATTTTGTTTTGACATAAAACTTTGTGAAATTTTCTGCTAAATCACAAGGTACAGTATTTAAGACAACAGCAATTTCTTCATAAATATTTTATATAATTATTAAAAGAGCCATTTAAGAAAATAATGGCTAAAAATAGCATTATCAGCAAGTTGAGGTAAATGTTCAACAGATGCATTCATTAATTTTTATCCATGATGCATCATTTTGAAATGTTGGAAATTACTGATGTCAAATAACGATCAGATGAACTTTCACCATATTTACACTAAAGTCAAATTAAAAAGTGCACCTTATGCAAAACAGGATGATACTTTTATGGCAATCATGTGCAGGAAGTCTGCAACATGAAAACTGCCAATCAACAATGAAAAAATGATAATGACAATTGAAATTGACATTATAAATGTACTCTTAAGCTTTGTTAATAATGTACATTCATTTTGCCTCAATTCAACATAATTGCATGCAAATTGTTCCTGCACCATTCTGATTGAAAACAGCTTGTGCACTAATGAAGGAGCATTAAATAAGTATTTGCTTAATTCCAGTTATTCCAAATATATCCATAGAATGTCAAATTACACAGTGGGTGTCATTTTAAAGCGCAACAAAGTCTACAGAACCACAATCAACGCTGCACAATATTTAATGTGCAGAAAGCTAGCAAAATATTTCTTTTAACTTTACAAATAGTTGGAATTCTATTAAAGCTTGACAAAAGAAAATAAATATTAAATTTATCGTATAAACCATCTTATTGTTGTAAGAGGAACAGATTGCACTGCAACAGATGCTAATGTGCATTTTACAAAATAACAAAATTAACCTTCATTAAAACTACTAATAAATGTCCTACCCATAAAAAGACTTTCCCTGGAGAAGTACAAAATAGTTTGTAATGGAAGGATTTTCAGTTTGTCTTTGTGTCTCCATTATCATCTGTTACTATGGCAACAGATGTGGAGACCTCAATGGTGTAATAGTATAGTGTCATTAAATGTAATTAAAAAGGGTAATCTTGTTAGGCAAAAACCTGTTAATTTGAGAATTCTTAATAACAGCATCAACTTTAAAGTAGACTAAGGTGTTTCAACATCCATCATCTTTCTTCACTAATTAATTTATTACTATAAATTCTGTTTATAAAATCATATTCACACAGAAAAAAAAATTGTGCAGAGTTGTGTGTGCATGATCTGTCAATTCTGTTGTTGTGTTGAGTTGTGTTCATTCAATTTTGAACATAATATAATTGTTTAACCCCTGCCACATTCTGTGGTTGTTGTTTGTTGGTTGTACATGTATACCATATTTGTTTTTTGTTTCTTGTTTTGAACATTTTATAATACATTTGTCATTTTTAGGCCTTTTATAGTCGATTGTGCTCACTGTTGAAGGTATTATAATGAAATAAATCATTTGGTCTCTCAGGTGGAGATTTCTTGGTTGTTTTTGATGTGTTTAGTTGTGCATTTGTCAATTATGAACATATATAATTTGTTGTTTTTCTAATTTCTTGCTTTCAGTAATGTGTGCATTCTTTCAATTCTGAACATGTATACCGTCATTTGTTAGTTGATGAATTTCTGTGTTTAGTTGTGAGCATTCTTTCAATTATGAACAGGTAACATACTGTAATTGTTACTTTCTGTGTTTAGTTTTTCATTGTTCATGTATGTGCATCAGCCGCATCAAGCATCAGACATGTGGATATGTTGAATTGCACACCACCCAATTATTGTTGTGTCTGAACATTCATGTTTGTATCATTTATATTTAGTTTAATCAAATGTTTTAGACACAATATAAATGCTTTGTACTTAAAATTGGTTAAATAGTAATTCATCCTTATGGTGTGTCAAAAAGTTAAAATACTTGACTAAAGCTTTTGAAAATCTCTTGGTAAACTTGTGCTTTGCAAAAACTCAATAATGTCTCGAAGACACCGCCCCTGCACCTCCATGTATTCCTAATAGAATATATACTATTCTACTGATGATAATCTTAATTTTAATGAACCTCATGCACAATTAGTTCTAAACACTTCATCAAAACTCCAGCCATTCGCTGGCCATGAGAAATAAGCAAGTAAAATAAGGATATTTTCTCATGTTGAAGGCTGTACAGTTATCTGCAGTTGTTCACATCTTAGCCCTTTGATGTAAAGTTGTCTCATTGGAAATCATACCACATCACCTTATTTTATATTCAGTATCATGCAAGTTTCATTCAGTGGGCAAATGCCAACACACATTTATGTAAAAAGAACCTCAAATCTGTGAATATCTTAAGTTTTATACAGCAGGTGAATGGCAACCCACTTCTATGTAAAGTGAACTTGTACTCTGTGAATATCTAACCTCGTACTTAATGTTTGAATGATCCGTAACAACCCTAGTAATGTTGTATAGTTGAGATTATCTACCGAGGGTAATGATGTTGGCTATTATTGCCATGTTTCTAGTAATTCAATCTTATTCTGGTAGTTAGTTAAATTAGATACGGAAAAGTGCAATTCAATTTTGTTAATATAAATGATTTCTAAATAGGATAATCTCTCCCTAAAACATCCCATGACTACTATTTTGTTAACTTTGCACTCTTTTTACGGGCCTGATGAAGTTATCTTATTATCTAGATTCACATAAAACTTGACCTGCCTTTTGCAAAAGAGTTCTCTTAATTTTTGTCATGACCCAAACTTTGAGAAATATTTGATAATGTGAAAACAGTATATAAATACTAAGTTAATTTTTTGAGGTTTTAGGGCAAAAACCTTACATGGCCAAAGAGAACAAATGCATCACATATATATGTTGAACATTTTGTCGTGTCAGGGTTTAAAACTGACTATTCAGTACAAGTTTTGCTTTCTGTTGAAAGCGGTACAGTGATTTATAAATATTTAAATTCCATGTAAATGGTCTCAGGTGGATAGTATCATACCACATCTAATTTTATTCAGTTCTCAGATAGGGCAAGTGACATTCCCAGCTAAAGGTTTATATTCCCAGAGCCAAGGGTCTTGCTCTTTGTTGTAATGTTCCCTTGCTCATTGTGGTATTCTAAAAGCAATCACTAATATAGGTCAATTAGGAATGTGCATTCAACACTTACAAAGTAGCCAGGATTTGCTAATATGATCCCACTTTGATAAATTATGACTAGGCAAAAAAAAAAAATATCCTTTTTTCTTCTGATACATTACCAAGACATCTCATAAATTTTGTTAGTAGACCTTACAGCTCTTATATTGTATTTCCTCACAAACATAATTGCTAAACTTGTACATTAAATCAAGTGTCTTCATAATGGAAATGAAAGGATATGTTCAACTGATATGAATTTCGGTCATTCCTCTTTTTACCTGTATTTTCTCTGTTCTTCACCTTGTAGGGATAAATAATGGCGTATTTACATATAATAGACCTAACAATCAGTCTTGATGATAACCCTTTTGTGTTTTGATGACATGAAAGCGGACAAATTGTACTTCATTATAGTATTATAACTAAATCACCCAAAATAATTATATCCAGAACCATTCCTCATTGTTAAATATCAAATGGCCTTGGTATCAACCCCAAAATATTCTATTTTAAAAAACACACAGCATGTGGATAGAGGTTGTGGTTAAATGTCATCTAGTGCAAACATTAAATCATATAGCACGGCAATGAAATTAACTGCATTTTATGATTAAAAACATTTTATTGGCACAATTTAAATCTTTCTTTTTTTATTATCTATTCCACTTAATTTACATTCTATCAAAATTGCTTGCAAATCTTGCCAAGTATATGATAGAAATGATTTAATGCAGAATGGTGAAAGGTGACTTGGTGCAAACACCCATGTTTGACAACTATGGTGAAATTTTGACATGTTTTGACAAAAACTGTTCATACTTAACCTACTTAATTTAATAAGATCTTTTCCTATTGAAGGATCAAATGTAACCTGTCGATATTAATAAAAACATAAAATCAATATAAACAATGATCCAACAGTTATCTTTCTTTAATTGTTAGTTGTTATGTTAATTTGTGAATAAAACAGAATTTCTGTTTAATTCTTTTTTATATCAATGATGGGGGATGACTGGAGTTAAAATTACCACTGAGACAGCAACCTAAAAATAAAGAGACCAAAATCATCAATTAGTATAACAACTGTATTCAATTACTGTCCTAATAAATATTGTAAGAGCCTCCTATCTTTGAGACTTGTATGGTTTTTACAGACAATTATTTTACTGGAATTTGTTGTTATAAAATTTGTAAAATACGTTTAAATACATGAATGTATCTGCCTCAACACAGCTCTGATTTAATGTATCTGCCTCAGCACAGCTCTGATTTCTTTGTCTGGGTTTGACTTTACTTTTGGTCCCTTTAGGTTTTATGATAGCTCTTCAATGTTTGTACAAGGTTTTGGATTTTAAAATTGAGACCTGCAGCTTCACTGAAAAGACATCATCTTTTAAAAGGTTCATCTTGTGCAGAAAAACTGGTACTAGTAATATTAACGTTATTATTAGAAAGTACTAGAAGAGAATGAGTCTTACTTTACAAATTGTAAAATATTTTTTAATTCTGACATGTTATTCTCCCTACACCAAGTGATTACTCTTCATATCTATTCATAGCTAATAAAGAATACATTCATTTGATTGTAGAATTTAAAATAAAACCACAAAATAATGATAAATGGCTAAAAGTTTAATGTTTGCCCTCCTTTGCAAAATGTAGTAAACTAGTATTAGGTTGTAAATAGTACCAGCTGTTTGTATGCTATCCAATGATTAAATGATCCAAAAAAGAATCTGTAACAACTGCAGGAAACTGTACTAAATATATAAAGCTTATTTATAAATATTCTAGAAGCTTAGAGTATTCAAAACTAACTAATTATGTTTTTCCCCCATTGCTTATTAATCAGGGTAAAATATTTCATGCATGGCCATGAACATAACTTAAAATAACAAGTCCTACATAAAAGATAACAGTTGTGACTTAAAATAACAAGTCCGACAAAGAAGATAACAGCTGTGACTTCAATAACAAGTCCTACAAAGAAGATAACAGCTATGATTTACTATTGTTTTACTTAAAATCATTAAATAAACCTAATTAGCATTTGAACTTCATGAAGGGGTTATTTGAACGGCAACTGGACAATTTAAACATGTAACATCATATGTACCACAGATAAACTAGGGATCATTAACAATTAATGTTATTGTTCATCAATAAGTACATATAGGGTAGCACTTGTCAGCCCAGCTTGAGATTCAGCATCCCACTTCCGACCACAACTTTGAAAGAATGTGTGTGACACAAAAAATAAAACACCTTTACAAAAAGAAATGGCATGCGATGTCATGAAAAGTATATCCATTTGTTATTAATAAAAGAACAAATAATTTCATTATCAGTGAATATATGGTAATAAAATTTGAAATGAATATCCTCAAACAGGATGTGACTGCCTGGCATATCTGAAAACTGTTTTAGCTGCATACTAAATAGTTCCTGATCAAATATCAAACCTTAATACACAAGATGCTTATTAAATTATGTACCTGGTAGCAAAAAAAGTCATGCTCTGTGCATAAACAATAGTTCAAAGCATCAGAAGCAGGAAGTAACTTCTCAATAGCTTTTAAAATTTCTTGTAGGGTTACAATATCACTCAAACATAAAATTCAGAACAAAATATCAAATAATTTTCAAATCCTTAATGCCATTGCAGTATATTGCAGATTCTATGAGGGCAAGGGGATACAGAGGGTATTGGTGGTGGTTCAACACACCAGAAGGGGAGTAATAATTGAGAAAGTTACAGAAAGACACAGGATAAACAAGTAGAATTGTGTTTTTGGCTTTATATGGTTCAGAGGAGCTGCGGCTCAATTGGTCTCTTCCTTTAGTAGTACAGATATATGCATGCGTCAGTAATTGTTTGTCAAAATCTATCACTGAATGCATTGCAGCATAGGTTTTTCAAATCTAATTTAAAATACTGAAAATCAATAGAACAACATTGCTGGATGGATATTGATGAATTAATCCTACATTTGACATATTTATATAGAAAGTATTGAACTTCAGCTATAGTTTTATAGATCACAACTTGTAATAAAAACTGTACAATTTGGAATTAATGCACATTTTTATTGAGAATAAGCCTCCAAAAGTTATTTTTGTAAATAAATGGTTTTTAGAACTTTTAAAGAAGAATAAAAGTGTCAAATTTAAACATCGTAATCGAACCGTATTCTTGTTTTTGCATTATAAAAACATCCTATTACTTTGTAACCATACAGACTAAATCAGTTTACACATTTTATTCCCGTAGTTTGCATAAGGGATGAGACAATTAATTAACCTTATAAACGATTTCTCATGGTTATACTAGTTAGCAACTGATATTAAAGTTGTTTCTGCAAGTAACCCTAAAATTAGTTGGAATACAAAGATATATTTGGTTTTCTTTTAACTTCATCTCTAAACTTATGAAAGGTAAACATTATATACCGGTATTCATATTGTGTAAAATAATAGGCAGCAGATACAAACTTAAACAAACTATTTACCGAGATACCTCAAATAAATGCACTTAGCTCATATAGAAACCTGATCATGAAGGCTGGCTTATAATTTGGGTTATTTTACATTTCTTCTATTCAAAATGAGAAAATACATCAAGATTCATATCATTTATAATACATTATGTAATATGATAATTACTGAAATAAATTTAAAGTGGGCGTGTCATTCACTAAAATTGTTGATGGGGTACACAAGTTAACTTTTTACTTTTGTCTCCAAGGTCTTTTTGACATACTTTTAACAGTTGTTGATATCCTATGATGCAGACATGAAGCAAAACCTGCTTCTTCCTCCAAAGTGGCAATTATCTTTACTGTCATAATAATAAGTAACTGACAGCCGTAAAAAAGAAAGATGGGCGATAAATTTATTTGTACTCAAAGCACTACATTAGAATACAAAATATGTATCATTCTAAAATGAGTTATGCAAAAAAAGGTTTATTTGGTACACATAGCTTGCACTTGGGAACTTATGACAAAATGCCAAACTGAAGAATATAAATTGATTTTCTTAAACATCAACAACTGTTATTGTGCAGTCATTCAATTATCTCTATTTTAATATCTACAAAAACAAAGATGAAACTTATTTTGAAACATTTACAGAGAGCCTTTGGCTTAAGTAAGATAAATGTAACAAAAACGGATGACATTTTGTATTTTTTTTCCTTATCATCATCATTATATGTTAACAGCAGACTTATTACACAATGACTTCCTCAGTGTATATATGCAATCATAATATATTACATCACATTTATTCAATTCAGGGAATTTTATAACTATTTTTTATGATTCTAAGTTAATAAAAGAGTCATTTGTCTGGATCAGAAAAATTGGTTCAGCAGAAGACATAAACAAATGACTGTACAATTTACTAAGTACAGAGAACTGTGTAACCTCTTAAAAATCAATTGGTGAATTCCAAGGTTTACCTCCCTTTGATCAACACCCATAAAAATCTGCATTTTGTAGTGAAACATTAGCTGATGATATGAATTTACCTATTCATGATTAAGGTCAATTTTAATAATACCATTGACACTTGATGAGGTCTATAAGGTATCCCATACTCTTATAGTTTCTCAGCAAATAGGCCAGACAGAATTACTGCAAATCTTCAAAGATTCCAATATTTTCTGAGAAGTATTCATTATGCTCAAAGGCAGATTTATTTCATATTCTAAGCATACAAAGCAAAATTATTTTCATATTCTCCAATTTTGAAATACAATTGATTAGTTTCCAAATAATCAAAAATAAGTGTTGACCAAAATATCTTTCTTTTTAAAAAAAGAAAAGAAAAACATAAACTTGGCTCTCATACAATCAGCAAGTTAAATGACAAAAGTTATTAGTTCCTTATTACTCCTACTTTAGTATAGAATCTTCTTCATTCTTTTTAAAAGTACAGGACATAAAACAAGCATCATTACTTTTTTATTGTAATTTAATGGCTTAGAGCATATACTTATAATATAAATGAACAATTCCATCAACTTTTGAAAGTACATCACACCTCCAGGAGTTATAATGATATATTTAATATTCATTTTTCATAAAGTACAGAGAACCCTTTCTATAATGAGATGTATGTTAACCCTGAAGCATCAACTTGATTTATCTAAAAAAACAAAACTCTTTAAGTGCATTTTACATGACATTAAATGTTAATTATTTTATACTTGAAGGTGAAATGATTTTTTGATGAACTGTTGGAAAAAATCTCCAACTGTTTTAAGGAAAATAAAGAATAGTCTGACTGAAGATAAATGAGAGAATGATACAGGTAAGAATGTCATGATAAATAATAGTTATCTCCCCTGTGTTGATGAAGACTAACAGATTTATCTCCCTTAGAAGTACTAATAGTTTATCCACTTTTTCTCAAATCTTGTACATGTACTTTCAGGATGCCAGCTTTGTTTTTGTATCATTTGTCAGAGTCAAAATTAATTGTAATTAATTTTTATAATCATGAGGTACAATTCATAAAATTGTTGATGTCTTTCTCTTAAAAAAATGTGTGCAAGTTATCATTCATGCTTGCAATAAAGATATTTGGATATGGAGCAGACGTGCCATTGAATATTCGGAAATATACAATATTCAAAAACAAAAGAAGCATCATTTCTTTCCTACAATTACTTCATGGTCAAAAGAGGCAATATGTACTGCGTTCAAATGAGATGCATAGACGGTAATGAAATGTCTACTCAAATAACAATACAATTTTTTTTAAAAGCCTTATAATTAAAAAAAAAATTAAGTATTTACAAAACAGAGGGGTGATGAGATAATCAACATTTGCCTTTAATATTTTTAACAAGTAAATTGGAACAACTTTTCAGCATATTTGGAATTTATTTGACCCATGTCTCAAATAAAAAGCTTCCACACCATATTCTGCCATCAAATCTCTTCCTACCTAAAAGTGCTTTGTATTTCCATGAAGTAATTATAAGTCAATAATTATTAATGACACTAGAAATACATGACATGCATATTCTATTATACCCAATTTGCATATTATATGCATTTAATCAATGTTTGCATACGTTATGATTTGTAACTTTTATAAATCTGCATTTATATGAAAATTACACATAAAATATCAAATACAGCTCTGCGTTTTAACACAAAAAAATACACACAAAAAAACGAAGTAAGAAATTGTTTGGTTATACACAGGAGGCAAATTTACGTTGTATTATAGTATTTGTAAACATTAGAGGTCACCTTGGTACTTATTTGATTGATGGTATTACTTACAACATACTGTTAATGTCATTCAACTAGCAAAAACAATTCTTATAAAAAGATATGTAAAAAAAAGGAAAAAAAAAGAGTAAAGACCTTAAACTTTTTACTTGAACAGTAATTTGTATTTTTTTTTTTAGATGTAACATTTTTCTGTAGATGTAACATGTGTAACTTTTATTGGTAAATTATGAGTTACTCCCCTTTTACTATCGATTCTAGAGAATACAAAAAAATAAATCACAATAATGAAAGCATTTTGTTAATTAAAAAGTGCAGCTAAATAAACGACAATTATTCAGTTGCAAACAACCTGACTATAGAATGGAAAATACACAAAGGGAAAAACAGTATCCAAATCAGTAATACAATAATATACACAAGAGAGAATTAAGACCATAAAACTTTACTTAGTACATTTTGTACTCAAAGCACATCATTTGTGCTTGAAACACCAAATCTATTTTTTTATTTTTTTAGATTGGATGGTTTAAAAATCTGAGAATAATAGTTGTGCTAAAAAATCTTGTTGACTTCAATCCCAGGTTTATTTACTTTCTGAAATATTCTCCTTTTTTCAAGACCAAATAGTTATAAAAGGATTGGAGCAGACCTCATTAATATATATTTTCAACTTTCCCTTTTTCTGTTCAGAAATCATAAAACGAAAATGTAACATGACATGAAAAGTTAACTATTTTATACTTGAAGACTTAAAAATTTAACATTTTAACAAGAATCAGGTTAGATAAAACATAGTATATTATATATAATTGTTTAAAATTAATAGGATAAGAAAAACATTCATAGAAAAGTTTTGTGTTTTCATTTCAGTTCTGTTGTCCAAGTTGCTGACTGGAATCAATCTGGTTCACTCTTATCATTATGCTTCAATGTTTGTGAAAACAGAACTGAACTTTTTTATTTCACCGCCCTGCAACACATGTAAATGTTAAACCAATTACAATTTGGGTTGATTTTTGGGTCACTATGACATACATTTCATATTTCAATAACTTTTGAGGTAATTTCAAATATAGGGCACATTTAAATGTTTAATATTGATCACATTTGATACATTATAGACTCTATTCTTTCCAGCATCAGAGTTGTACTTTGGCCATGTTAAGTCATTGCTTTTCCTACTAGCACTCTCCAAAAAGGAAACTTAAATTTTATTATAATGCCATTCCCTGAAAACTTTTAGAATGATAACTCTATTTGAACAAAATCATAAATTCTAGTTTTAGAATGTCATTCCTCATCCCACAATTCACAGAATATTACAATTTTTTTTAAGTTAAAAAATTATTTCCTTGCTGCTAAAAAGAGAAGTTATTCTCCTCACCATTCTCCTGTTCACTAGAATACAAATTTTGAGACATAATTTTGTGTATGAAAATGTTCGCAGTGTGGCAGAAGCACTGTGGTAAATTATACAGCCTTTATATATAATAAGATTGCAAAGTTTACAGTACATCCTTTAAACATGTTTATAAAATGCAGATTCTTACTTAAATTATATATGAAATACAAATATTTTTACCAAATTCTTCAGTAATAAAAAGTAAAAATAAAAGAATCTACATTCATTATTATAAATGTTTTCAAATTATAACCCAAGAGAGATAACTCTGTCTGCCTTAAGGAGGCTCGCAGGTACAAACTTTTTTAACTCATCGGTGACCTATATTTTTTATTATTGTTTTCCAATAAGCTGAACATAAACTAAATAATAGTAAAATTTAAGCGATTTCTGTAATTTAGTTCTTCTTTTATTTCGATATTTCTTCTATTTCTCCTATTAGTTCAACAGAAAGAAAGGACATTGACAAAAATGTATGCCTCTTTCGGAGGCAGATTGTGAGCTTAAATGAACGGTGACCCCATTTTTATTTCATTTTTCTTTTAAGTTACATGGTAAAGTGCATATATAAAAAATATAGCAAAATCCTATATTAAACCAAAAAAATGATTTATAACTGCGAGCCCCCTTAACACAGAAATGTTCTTATACACAAAGAACTAATCAAAATGATATGAATTAAGAAAGAAAAAAAATCCCACAGAAATTAGCTGCTAGATTTCATGTTTTCACAGTGAAAATTCAATTTGTATTTCATATGTCAAACTATCATAATGAAATAAAGCCTTTATTGATTACAGTTATAACTCAAACCTAATAATCAACATATCAGGATATTTCCAAATTTAGAACATGACAAACTGTGTCATTGGATTTATACAGGAAACCGATTGTCATAAAAAAATAATTCTTTTTTTTCTAGAAAATGCTTAGTTTGGATATAATCCTGCATAAGCTCCCTACTGGTAATTTGATCATATTTTGACTTAGTGATGACCCTTTAAGACATAAAGGTTAATGCTATCTATCACTGTGTTTCTGTAGACTGTAACAGACTATATTAGATTGGCGTTGACTCATTAGTACTGGCTTGTACATTGATACTGAATAAGAAGGTTAACATTGCTAATACAAGAAACGCATACTGTATCTAGGTAATATTTTATATTATGAAAAGTGTATATCAAAAAATAAAATAAAATAAATTCCTGGATTGTTCAATTGACCGTCACTTGCTAGGTTTGGTATTATACTTTTTTTACATGGCATGAAGATCTTATATAAGCAGGAATCAATTTGTGTCAAGGATGTCGACGATCTACAACAGTTAGGGAATCAATATTTCACTTATGTTTTTTTTTAAAGGCTTTCAAATAGAAAATGTACAAGTTTAAAAGTCAATGATTATTTGTCTATGGTTTGTTTGTACTATACTAACCTTATGTTTGCTTGAAGAAATCAAATATAATTTGCCAAAATTAAGACAATTTACAGTTAAACATCAACTCAGAAACACACAAAAATTATTATTTTGGCTTTTTTTCTGTAATTTTCAATATACACAGATAATGTTTTATAAAAGCAATGATATTCTTTTCTTCAGGTATTTCAATTAATTGTAAAGCCACAAAATATAGGTAACAATTAAAAAAAAAAAAAAAGACCACAAAATTCTAATTCATCTTGTTCTAAATGTGATTTTGTTACACCCTTGGGTATAACATATCTATCAATTGGTTACGATTTCCTGGCATGGAGTTAAATATTCTACTACCTGGCAGTCATAACAATCTATATATAACATCTATTAGTGTAGTGGTACTAAGAGAGTGTGTCCTAATAACTTAATATATCATAAAAATCCAATAAAGAGTGCCAGAAAAAATGACCAAGAATATTCATCATCATTGCTATAAATGAAGCACAAAAAAACAAGACGGGGAACTCCTGTAAGTAATTGTTTGGACAATTTATGCAATGTTTTAACGGCTAAATTGACAACATCCATTAATGTATAGTCTCTTTAAGGCATTCATCCTGCTATATTTATTTATGGTCAGATCACATTTAAATAAGTCACTGACCTAAACCTTTATAACCTAGAAGCACTTATATAGGTGTTGTATGTGATGTAGCTGATAATACTATCTTGAATGGACAAATAATCATCTGGACACTTCCAAAAATTTGTCCATTGGTCATTTCTTTTCAAGTGTCCTTAACTAAAATGTATTTTCACAGCCATTACTGTGAATGATGGTATCACACTTTGTTCCATGGACTAGTAAATAAAAATGTCTGATCATAAATTATAATTTCAGTCTCTATTTTACCTTAGACCAAAATAATCTTAGTTTCCTGCCCCTGTCAGAAAAAAAATGAGTTAGTAGGTACTTAGGAAAAAATTATTTGATTTGGAAAAATATTTTACATAGACCATTTCGAAAAATGTTCTGGACTATTAATATTGCTCAAGGGTATAAGTCTATACTTCAACAGTGTTTCAACAAAAATGTCCATAAACTGTGACAAGAGTTGCCAGGTAGTTGAACGAAGGCAAGGAAGCAACTATATTTTTTTTACTGCAGCCAACTGTCCCTTTTTTCACAGAAAAAAATATATTCACCATTTATTCTTGTAAGCAATTTTCCTTGCAATCGTTAGCTTTAAATGCCAAAAATTGTCAACAAGTATTGTGTACAACTTTGTAAAAACATATCTTAATGACAAAAACAACTGACAAATGGCCACTAGACTGGAAATTTAGGTAAATTTAATACCAGATCTGATCACAGAAGCAGATAAAGCTATATTTTGGGTTTGCAGATAAAAAAAAAACACCCAAAAAAAAAAACAAGTTTAAATTGGTGTATCCCTAAGCATTGTTTATTGTTGCATGGCCTGGTTATGTAACAGATTATACATTATATCCTTTATATTGAAATCAACAGACACATAAATTCTTTTAATCATTTTCTGGCAATCATATATCTATGGTGTTATGGAACTTATTACAACTGCTGTTCACATCCAACAGTCTGGCAATTTTGTGCTCCTTTTTTTTTTTTTTTTTTTTGTATATACAGATTATCTTAAAACCTATGTTGGGTGGCAGTAAAATAATTCATTGGTTCAGTTGACTTGCTAGTAGCTGCCATTTCAAACAGTTGTGTTATAACTCAAATTATTGACTTAAAATTGTTTAAATGTGTGGATATATGAAATAATGTTTAGCTTTGTCCTGCTTTTCACCCTAGGCCATAAAAGTATATTTGCCTTAGTTGCACTATATCTATATTTCCTTTTATATTGATATCAATTTCCATAAAAAAAATATAACAAAATCAAGTGATATCAATTTCAAGTGTTATATTTTTGTTTATGGAAATTGATATCAATATAAAAGGAAATATAGATATAGTGCAACTAAGGCAAATATACTTTTATGGCCTAGGGTGAAAAGCAGGACAAAGCTAAACATTATTTCATATATCCACACATTTAAACAATTTTAATGAAACCATATAATGGATAATTCTCAAAACCATGACAACTTATATAATTATAGATGGCAGTTAGGTTTTCTCAAGGTTATTAAACAGTTTGGAATAATGTCTGTCTAATAAGGCATGCTTTTTCTCCATTTCCTTACTGGACTAGAAAAAAGTAAAAGTGAAAAAAGCTGCTTGATAGCTTTTCTTTTTGATAAATAGACAAATTCAATTTTTATTCAACAAAAGGAAAATTGATATGCTTTCTAATTCATTACCACAGTGAAATTGGATTTAATGGGTAAAACTGTAATGTTTTAATATGTTTCCTACAGGCCACCTATGGTTTATCAATAAGAAGTGACATTAACAGGTCTGTTTACCCTGGGAGGAGTGCTTTATAGAACTGTAGACAAATTCTATAGAACAAGGATAGGCTGTCATATTCTTATGGAAACGCATGAAGTCATACAACCTGTTGGTTGTCAAACTATAATCACTCATTTTATTTATATGTTATATAAAATTTTCATTTTTCTACCATGATGATGTAATATCTCCAGCTAATAACCTGAATGAAACAATGAAACCATATCAAAACTTCTTTATAATGAATAGGATTGGAACATCTGTGTTTTATTAGAAGCACTACTCATGTATTGAAGGTGTTGTATAATGATAAAGCTAATTATCTTCAATGGAATCATTCTGTCATTGGTCATTGGTAATCTATCTCAAATCTATGCCTTTGTAAGTCTTGTATATTCATTTAATTTTGGTTTATTTATATATTTAGAGTTGTGTGACAAATAGTACATTTTTGTTTAGGGGCCAGCTGAAGACTGACTCGGAGTGCAGGATTTTCTTCCTCTGTTAAAGACCCATTGGTGGCCGTTGGCTTGTTTTAGCTCTATAGTTGGGTCGTTGTCTTTTGACATATTCCCTGTTTCCACTTTTTCTATGATATCTGAGTATCAGACTTGATGTCTTTTGTCTGCAGTACAAAAACAAAGTTCAGAAATTCTTAATTAAGTCTGTATTTTTAATTTAGACCATCATAATCTATATACGTGTTTCCTGCTGGACAAAATAGGATAGATACTAGATAGCAATGTAGGTAAAATAAAAACACTTACCTCAAATTCTCCATTTTGGCCGCCTCGTCATAGAGATACTGAAAATAAAAATAAAAAAACATGTAATAATCATTACTTCAAATACATTAATCAGGTGTATTTGTACTGATTTTTCAAAATGATATTTTTTATCAACTAAGCTTCACAACATGACAAAATTATATTCTCAAATATCTACAATTAGGTGTGTACAATGTCATTGTGAATAGAAATATAAGATAACATTTCAAGGATGTTAGTAACTTTTTTTCCTGCTTCCTTTTCAACACACAGTAAGCCAATCAGAACTACTGTGTAAGCATATTACATCTAAACAGGGACCATCATCTTTTGGCTCATATATATAGAAAAAAAAAGATGCTTTTTCGATTTCACCAAATGTCACTAAATTACCACAGTGAACTCACTTTTTGTGTTGTTAGAGCAATGTATTGTGAAAAAAAGCAGATCGTCTCAATTTTGTTTTCTTTTTAACCTATATTCTATTTTAGAACTGAAGGGATGACCATCGAACAATGATATCAAATAAGAGTTTTTTTATGACTACCAAAAGTTTGTAAAAGATACCATATAATTATTTTATGTTTTATAGGTATAACAATGTAGGCACTTTACTGATTTCTAAAAATAAAAAATAAATCAGAAACCAGTCATGATTAATCATTCATCATCATTATAAGATCTTAAAAGTTAAGTTGGCATAACCCAATTTGTTTTTAAAGAAATATAATCAGTCTTGAAATTAACATCCTCATCACAACAGATGTAAAATTTTCGCTGTAAAATATTTTCAGTTTACCTTCCAACTGACTACATATGACATAAGCAATATATATAATATGGTGGAAAGTAAGATTTGAGTTCAATACCTGGAGTAAGTTGCATGAATCAAGAGTAGAAGAGTACAAGATTTCAACTATTCCTTAAATGCAATATTGTTGCACCCCTTCCCTTAATTTGATTTTAATTTTTGCTGTTATAATGCCACTTTTAAGCACTGAATTTAGGCTTTTTCGTGGTGGCCAGATTTTATTGGTGAAGGAAGCCAGAGTGTCCAGAAAAAACCACTGACCTTTGATAGGAAAACTGACAATCCTAGTCAATTAAGATTGTAGTCTGTTGCACCCACACAAGCAGGGTTCGAACTCACAACCTCAGTGTTGACTGACTATTGATTACAAAAGTACATATGTAACTACTTAGACCACTTGGCCACCGAGGCCCCTTCCCCACAATAACAAAGGATATAGGAATAAGGTATATATCTGATATTCATTTTTACTCATTGTTGATGGCTTTAAAGAGCCCTTTAGTTGTCTTGTTGACAATATACATTGTACCTCTGGACCTTTATAATTAAAAGGTTTGAACCTGCATTTTAAGTCTTTGCAAAGTACAGCAAAGCCAAAAATGTGTTTTACAAAATAACTGTTGCAAACATGAAAGATGACATTTGGCTGGTTACAATACTAAAGCAGCACCCATTCTGTATAATACCCTGAACTAGTCTGTATAATACCCTGAACTAGACGATTTGGAGCTTAATTTCAAGCAATGAAAAATAAAATAAATAACAAAAAAACATAGAAATTTGTCAGCAGGGGTTAACAAGATGTTGCAATGAAAGAAATTCAACCTTTACTGCATGAGTAAGGATGAGTTAAAAACAATACTTCAAGGACTTCAGTGTTTTTCACTCATTCATAAAATTTCAAAGATTATGTATGCTATCAGTATTTAAACAGTCAAACATAATAATAAAAGGAGATGTGGGGAATATGCAAATGAGACAACAACTTGACAAAACAATACAAAAATATACTGTGGATTCATTTTATTTGTGAGCACCCATATTTGCCAGGATTTCATGGCTTTAGGTCAACAATGAAATTGAATGCTTAACAGAGTACAAACTTTGTAATACTAATGCAGCATTTGACTTAACAGAGTACAAACTTTGTAATATTAATGCAGACTTAACCATCAAATCAAATATCAATGATTTTTTTCTCAATTCACTAAAATTTTTATAATCCTAAAAATGAATGAATCCACAGCAGACTATTGTTGGGTTGCTGTCATTATACCCCACCTTTCAATTGATGCATAGTGTTTCTTTTTTCTAAGATTTTGCAAGCTTTGTTAGGTTGTACACAATGGTAAAGTTGAAGTCTGACAAACATCCAAAAGTTTTACTGACACCATAATGATTTGGTTAAAAGTCATGGAACGTCTCCAATTTTCAGGTTTTTGAATTCTGCATTCTATAATATATCAAATAACTTTGGACATAGATAAAACGTACCCTAAAATAAGCATCCTCATTGTACTCATCTTGCATACAGAAACCAACTGTCTCCCACATATCAATATCATTATAATAAGTATTGTAGTACCCATCAAAATAGTCCATTCTAAAGACTGATACAGAAGCAGTATCAAATGTATTGTTATATCTATCTTCTATTTTTGTCCTATGATTACTACATTTGTACAAGAAAAAAAAAGTAATCGCTTCAACAATTTGTAACAATTTTTATTTGTGTGTCAAATATGTGAAAAAGCAATGGTAGAAACACAGATGTAAACTATATATAGCTAACTGAACTTGAAAGTGTTACACAACTGTTACATCTTGTGACCCTTTAACCCCTAGAGACAAAGAGTTCTGCTATCTTGGAAAAAAACATACCTTTTGTAAACGAAGAACTAATTATATCTATGGTTGTTTTTAGAAGACCATTAGTAAGTTTTTCTGGTTACAGAGAAAACTTATCTATCTAGAACTTTTTCTTCAAATGAAAGTTCCTTTTAGTTAGTTTTTTTATGTTACAGAGAAAACTTATTTATCCAAACTTTTTTTCCCAATGAAACATTTACTCTAACTTCAAATATGGAATCTTTTAAATAAAATAACTGATCCACATTATCCTTGTATGAAATAAATAAATATTATTTGTGGTTTAAGTAATGTCCTCACATTGAATAATCTCTGGTCAGGCCTCCTTGCCTAATTTTTAAAAGTGGACATATTTGTTTGCTACTGGAGCCTGTTATTAGTGGTTGGTTATTTTTACATTGTCTATCATATTTGTTTTTCCTTGTATTTTTTTGTAATTATAATCAGTTTGTTGGTTTTCTCATTTGTTTAATTGCATATATTTTCATGTCGGGCTTTTGATAGCTGACTATACAGTATTGGTTTTGCTCATCATAGAAGGTCATACTGTGACCGTTATTGTTGAGGCCTTTAATTATAGCTGACTTTACAGTTTTGGTTTTGCTCATCATAGAAGGTCATACTGTGACCGTTATTGTTGAGGCCTTTAATTATAGCTGACTTTACAGTATTGGTTTTGCTCATCATAGAAGGTCATACTGTGACCGTTATTGTTGAGGCCTTTAATTATAGCTGACTTTACAGTTTTGGTTTTGCTCATCATAGAAGGTCATACTGTGACCGTTATTGTTGAGGCCTTAAATTATAGCTGACTTTACAGTTTTGGTTTTGCTCATCATAGAACACCATACTGTGACCGTTATTGTTGAGGCCTTTAATTATAGCTGACTTTACAGTTTTGCTCATCATAGAAGGTCATACTGTGACCGTTATTGTTGAGGCCTTTAATTATAGCTGACTTTACAGTTTTGCTCATCATAGAAGGTCATACTGTGACCGTTATTGTTGAGGCCTTTAATTATAGCTGACTTTACAGTTTTGCTCATCATAGAAGGTCATACTGTGACCGTTATTGTTGAGGCCTTTAATTATAGCTGACTTTACAGTTTTGCTCATCATAGAAGGTCATACTGTGACCGTTATTGTTGAGGCCTTTAATTATAGCTGACTTTACAGTTTTGCTCATCATAGAAGGTCATACTGTGACCGTTATTGTTGAGGCCTTTCATCATAGCTGACTTTACAGTTTTGCTCATCATAGAAGGTCATACTGTGACCAATAATTGCTTACACCCACACCATTTGGACTGTTGGATAGTTGTCTCTCATTTTTATATACAATGATATATTAAGTTCTATTGTCAGCATTATGAGGTTAATTAAACTTCATATGCCAGTCATGTCATGTGTAATTAATTGACTGAAAAATCACCACTTTTCAAACTACAACCTAAATTCAATATCAGGGAATCTAAAAGCAAGACGACTTCTAAGAAAATGGTCAAACTTGCAATCGTATTCATTCAATATCAAAAAAGTACATTAAGTCCCATAGCTGCCAATTTTTCAATATCTACACAGGAAATTTTTAAATAAGTGTTTTATATTACTGCAATATTGTTTAAATGAGTATGTATGTCCTTAAATACCCTTTTAACTCATTTGCATGTCTGATTTAAGGTGTTGAATTTATAAAAAAAAAAAATCAAAATTCAGGTCAACACATCTCATTGGGGTTAAAGTTCACACAAATCACAAAGGTTGGCAGGACTTACAGTGTTCCTGAGAATACAACTATGCATAAAAAAGTTTTAAATCAAAAGATGTTCTGACATTTTATCTTAATGAAGGTAAATTATCAAATAAAATAATTGGTCAACTACATGTACATTTATATAGAGGAGTATTAAATATAATTGTAAAGATAAAATGTTTTTTTTATAATTTATGCATACAATTAGAGGTGAAGTAAAGTTATGTTCTACATTTAATTATCACTGTTCCAAATTAATCTTAGGATCAGATTGTTGACAACACATGATATCAACCTAATTACAGTTGAATCTCTCTCTTTCTTACATTAAGTTGCTTGTGAAAAGTAATTTACAGGCAAATCATCATCATTTTAAATTGCCATCAAAAGTGGAACTGACCTTAAACCTGTATTAACTTCAAAATAAAAGGTAAAAAGAGGTACAAGTTTTACAAGGTGACACAACTATTAGATAAATCCAAAGCCCCAGATGGGTCATTGACAAAATATTTGACTTACTTTTTTTTGTTAGGGAGGTTTGTTTTCAAAATCCATTAAACAAGATAGCTTCAAATTGAATACAATATAATTGGGGAATGTGTCCATGTAACACAAATGATGTTCCAACTTACATATTATTAACGTTATAAAGGGGCATAACTCAAGAACAATAAAAGTGATGCTACAAAAATTCGTACTTGATCTACACTTTGAGAGCATTGTGTATTAATAAGTTTCATAACGTTTGATTGAGGCAAATTAAAGTTGGAAAACAGAAAAATTGTGCTATTTTTCAATTTGAAAAAGGACATAACTCTAGAACAATTTAAGGGTCGTCAATAAAATTGAAACTTCATCTGTGTTTTGTAGTATTAAATAAGCATTGTGTATAAGATTCATTGACAATTCCAATACCTTATAAATTTTATAAATTGTTAGACAATTCTCTACACAGCAATGATCATAAAATTCATTTATCACCAGCATGGATTAACCTATTTTACTAAACATATAAAAGTATCTCTGACTTATTTAACAAGGGCATTGCACTGTTACATTTTTTAAATCCAATTTCTGAGAAAAAATTGCAGTGAAAATTGACATTCAAAGAAATGAGAAAAGACGACTGTCAGCAATGTTTATAAATCAATATGTTAGTCTCAATTCTGACAAGTAAAATGATAAATTCTGAGACAACTCAAAACACAGTTAACAGCATATATGAAGTCTACAAATCTAATATTGTGTTAGAGAACAAGAACACAAGAACTAAGAGGACACAAACCCGAGTATATTACATCATTCTCAAAATAAATAAAAACGGAATTCATCATCATTTACTACACAATGATGGAAATAGATTTATACATAATACAATGAAGTTCTGTTTTTGTTTCCTAACATTTTTTTTAATTTTGTTTTTAGAAAAATCAAAACCTTAAAAAAATGTTGAAAAGCTGATAAAAGACAAAATATAGGCAAATCTGGACAAGAAATAAGAGCTTTGCATGGGGGAGATATATTTAAATAAAAATTACAAAAAATAAAAATTTATAACAGTTAATTACATTTAAAGAAAAGTTAATATTTTGTACCTTCTTTTGAAACACTCTCCTAGAAACCTCAACAGTAATCATGAGCAATGTCCACTGAGACACAATAAATGGCAGTATTAACCATAATGGTTGTTATCACTGTTCTTAACAAATATACACTTTTTTTAACCTTTTCAAGATACAGATATAATGAATATAAAAAATCAATTCTACCTATACATGTACTTCATAGTATTTACAAAGCACCTGTTCGTTGATTGACATGAAGCCGTTAATGACCATCTAGTGGTCAGCTGTTTTAACATATTACCACCATGAAGATTATAGTGGTCTATATTCTACCCTAGCAAAAAGTATTATCTGCTCTATGGTTTCAATTTACAAATAAATACAATGTGTTTAGTATTTAACTGAGTCATTTACATTTTTTTCTTTTGAAGTACAGCCACTTACAAATGTAGTAATTATCTTTTGAGAAATAATTTGTGGAAAAAAAACTTCTAAAATACCACTTCAATCATAAAGAAAAATGGAATAAAAAAGCAATATATTTAAAGAATCATTAGAGCATTGTATACTGGAGTATTAGGTTAACTGAAGCATGGTCTAATTCATCAATTCAATATGCTTGCTGGACTGTATTCAATATTCTTAAAATAATTGAATTAGTCACATGTCTGTATTCTCATATTATTGTTACTAATTGATTGAATACTGACAAAAACATATCAAGGTTTTAATCATTCCCTTTTTTAACATGTCCATGATTTACTTGGTCATCTATACATGTATAGGAGCAACATATTTGATAAAAGTAATCTTATCTAAAAAAAAAGACAGAAAAAGGGCATGATACAAAAAAAATGTGTTATTTTATTATGAATATTCATAAGGGTGAAAAAATCTTAAAAGTTGTCTAAGAATTTGTGAAGTTTATGGTTTTTGTGACTATTTTTGTGATGGGACAAATCATTAAAGTCTCTCAAGTGTGAAAATGTACTGTAAAAACATCTAAGAATAATGTTGAAAACGTTAAAATGGCCATAAAAGCAGAACAAATAAATATTCGATACAATTACTGTACTAGGGCAGAATGCTTTTTTGTTAGCCTCGTAGCTAGGATGCCTCTGAGGGGGGTATTTGGGGTCATGATACTCTGACTTTAATGGTCCAACTTCAATAATAATCTTAAGACTAATAGTCTTCAAAAGTATATTTTGTTTTCATGAGGCTTTGTCCCACAAGCACCCTGGCTGCAGGTGTGTCTGAACTTATGTAGTTAAGTTTTTTATATCCATTTCAAAAATGTTGAAATAAGTTTGAAATAAATATTTTTCAAAAAATTGTTTTTGAAGGTTTGTCAATTTTTGAACCATTACTCACAGTCAGTCTCACTGCAGATGTGAATGACATTTTTTTCTTACGGTTTGTTTTTAAGTTAGATGCACAGTATCTACTTCATGACAGTTTTGCATGATGATCAACATAAAAATATTTCCCAAGCTTAAATTGCATGATAGACAACATGAAACACATTTACTTTACATAATGAAGTAATGTATTCTGCAATATAAATTGTTAGATCTTAATAATTAAAATAAGAAATAATATGGCATCTGTTCACGATTCAGCTTTCCACGATTCTGTTTTTAATTCAATGTAAGGCTTTGTTTGAAGCCCTTGTAATGTTATAATGTTGCTGTGTATTTTAATTACAAAAATTCTAAATCTTAAGGAATGTGACTAAGGTTGATAGCCTGTGAAGACCATGACTTTGATTGCTAACTTTATGTATATGCAGTTTTCTGTCCTGGTTCTTTTTTTTATTTGCAGGGGAAACTATGAAGTTTGACTTAGACAATTGTTGGTTGATGTATAACATATTTCTTCTTAACATTTATTGTTTTGTCACAAATCAGGCTTTCTAAGTTTTCTCATCTGAATTGTTTTACATTTGTCATTTTGTAGATTTTGTAGGTTACTATGAGGTATGGGTTTTGCTCATTGTTAAAGGCAGAATGATAGTTGTTAACATCTACAGGTGGAGAGATGTCGCAATCATACCACATCTTCTTATCTTTATAATCATTTACAGAATGGTTTAATACAAATCAAAAGGGATGCAAAATTAAAGAGGGTCAACCTCTAAGCATCAGAAGTTATTTGAGAAATAATGTATATGTATGAATATGAAAATAGCAACCAATAAAGAAAAACAGTAGGCCTCAATTAGGTTATTTATATATACATATATATATATTGATAGAAAATTGACACATAAGAGATCAAGGAAAAAAGCTTTAATCCTTGGATTCAAATTTAAACAACGATTTGTGGGTGGGGTAGAGTTTTGTGGTTGAGAGGTGGGGTAGAGTTTTATGGTTGAGAGGTGGGGTAGAGTTTTGTGGATGAGAGGTGGGGTAAGGTGGGGTAGAGTTTTGTGGATGAGAGGTGGGGTAGAGTTTTGTGGATGAGAGGTGGGGTAGAGTTCTGTTGTTGAGAGGTGGGGTAGAGTTTTGTGGATGAGAGGTGGGGTAGAGTTTTGTGGTTGAGAGGTGGGGTAGAGTTTTGTGGTTGAGAGGTGGGGTAGAGTTTTGTGGATGAGAGGTGGGGTAGAGTTTTGTGAATGAGAGGTGGGGTAGAGTTCTGTTGTTGAGAGGTGGGGTAGAGTTTTGTGGATGAGAGGTGGGGTAGAGTTTTGTGGATGAGAGGTGGGGTAGAGTTCTGTTGTTGAGAGGTGGGGTAGAGTTTTGTGGATGAGAGGTGGGGTAGAGTTTTGTTGTTGAGAGGTGGGGTAGAGTTTTGTGGATGAGAGGTGGGATAGAGTTTTGTGGTTGAGAGGTGGGGTAGAGTTTTGTGGATGAGAGGTGGGGTAGAGTTTTGTGGATGAGAGGTGGGATAGAGTTTTGTGGATGAGAGGTGGGGTAGAGTTTTGTGGATGAGAGGTGGGGTAGAGTTTTGTGGATGAGAGGTGGTACTTTTTGAAAAAACTTGAGTATCTCATTGATAAAAGAACACTACTTAAACTTTTCTGCTATAGAGAATTTAACTGTTAAGTTGAGACTTAAACTTTTCTGCTATAGAGAATTTAACTATTAAGTTGAGATCTAGATTGAAGTCAGATCTTCATGACCCCAAATAACCCTGTCAGAAATGTCCTGGATACAGACATGGAAAAATGTTACAAAATGTACATTCCAGCACTAACCTTTGTCGAGTTTATCTTTACAGTATACCATGTTAATCTTTACAACATATACCACTAACTAGATAGCAGGAGTAAGGGGGCGACAAATACCCATAATGGCAAAGATATTTTTTGATGATTTTAGGACTAAAATGGTATTTTTTATTCATAGAATCCACTGTCTACTCACCTTCCCCCTTGAATCCTTGAACTTGAAATTTCCTTCCCCCCTTGAATCCTAAGCTGAGAATCCCTTTCCCCTTAAACTGGTAGTACTTAGAAGAAGAACAAAGAAAGTTTAAATAGCTATACAACTTTACTCATCATGATCCTGTCATAAACATTCACCTCACAATAAATACTATACTATAGTCATTTAAGTACAATTAAAGGTCAAGGTAGGATTATCAATATAGGTGCCAAGATTTAAAACAAGTTGACTTAGTAAAGTAATAAAGGTGTATAGGGTTCAGAAAATGTATCATAAATAACAAAGATTTTACATTTATGAATACCGATAATAACCAATTCATGCATTATAATCTATTCATATTTCATCCTTTCTGTATTCTAAGTATTTAGTTAAGAAATAATACTTGGTTTAACCATAGATGTGAAAAAGCTGAGACATTCGGCAAAAACTTGTTATCTTGACTTGCATGGTAAAAGTGCGTGCTAATCACATACCAAAAATAACACAATTCTTTTTAAAGTACAGGTTATTTTAAAATGCAATGGATTTCAAATAAACATGTAGGATAAATATAGAAAGTATAAATACCCCTTGATTCTAAGAAAAGTGTATTTTAAAGAGTATGGGGAGAAATAAATCAACACTAATGAGTGTATCTGGCCTATAACAATAAGGAATCAGAATACTAATTCATTCAAAAGACCTGGACTGAGCAAAATATATTTGAAGTATTTGGGGCCTTAAACGGCAACCAGCATTAACAGCATGAGAGGTGTGGTGATTTCAGAATCTACATGTAATAACTCTGAGGATAGCTGTAGATAAGGCCAAGCATGGTTATTAGAACTCATGCCAAAGTTAAGGACAACAGAAATACACATGATTTTTCAATTAAAGTTTCTCCCCATACAGATTGGTAAAAGATGAAAGTAAAATACAAAGAAAAAAATCTATGTTGCAGCAACATGTGTCTTACTTTCATGCTAAAACAATCACTATAATGTGTTTGTAAATCGTATCTTAATACATGTGCAATGTGTAGGAATAATATGACTTTAGTCGAAGCTAATGTAGTATATATATGAACATGATGAAAGGATTTTCAGCAAATTTAAATTTCCTACTCAATTTCAAAATTACAATAATTTACAACAGTTGAGTTAAATTATGTTTATAATAAAATGGTTGAATCTACTTTACTGTCGTGTCATAATTATATAATTGATTTAAAATTCTTAACAATTCATAAAGCCATTATGATAGTGTATTTCTTTTCTTTTTTAAAGTACTCAGAGGAAGTGTCCCACAGGCAATGGCCCACCACATGTAAAACACCATAATCAATGGAAAAATAAAACAAACAGCACAGAAAAAGTGGAGGTAAATATTCAGGTATGGGCTGTATTATATCATTGGAACAAGTCTGCCCTGTCTATGGGGGAGTTCCACAACTTCAGACAAGTATGAATACACCTGATTCAACTAATTGGTGTGTATCTATATTGATTAAATGGAATATCTGACTTCTATACAATACACACACAGAATGTAAACATAGATACAAAGAAAAGATTAAATATGTAAACAAGTACTCAATCTTACTTGGCCCACATATCTCTCTACTCACTGTTAGTGTTTACATTTGTTGATCTTTACTGCAAAATTAAATTTCAAAGGGAAAAAAGGTGTATTTTTCTCCTTGTATCATTATCTATGGATGAAAGGGGGTTTGTCAGTTCTACATTAGGAAAAACCAAAACGAAAACATTGTTGTATCTTGGGTTATAAAATTGATACTGTTAAAATTTCCCAATCTGAATTCTTGTAACTGACTGACATTTAAGAATTGAATGCTGCTTTTTGTTAATTTATTGGGGTGTAAAAGCGTTGACCGAAGTACATTTCCGCGCTTCATACTTAAAATGTGCGCACGGTCAACGCTTTTACAACCCTATAAAGTTACAAAAAGAAGCATTCAATACTTATAATTACATTTTTTTAGCTAGAATCATGAAAACACGATTTTTATCAAGTTTTCATTTAATTCACCTGTGCACTTTATTGTGGGACCTCGTGTCATCATGAATGATAAATGATTTTGTCTAATGCAATTGTTTCAGGAATAGCACTAGTGTGCAGTTAGCCAATCAGTATAACGTATTATAATGAAACATACATCTAATGTAATTATTTTCTCTTGAAACCATCAATGTTTCTAACCACGTTTGTTTTTGTATTAAAATAATCACATCTATATATGTGTAAAAACTCTTCATTTGATGGAGGGGGTTTCCGCAATGAAAGTTTCTATTTCCTAAGAAACTGTTTTTTTCTAATTTTTGATTGGTTTATAGTTGCAAATTTGATACCAATTGAATGACTTTGAAATTAAGTGTTAGTTATTTAATAAGTTGAGTTGTAATACTTTGTATGATCATTCTAGATGGTCATTTAGAGAGGATATAATATTATTATTTTTTAATTTTGCAATATTTTTGTATCTTGTGTTAATTTAATGTACAATATTGACTTTGAAATTAAATTTTTTTAAGTACTTCGTTGAAGCTGGGTCTAGTCCAAATGTCCCAGGTTGAAGTTGGTGCTGTGAAAAGAGACATTAAAATTCAGAAATATCATTTATATGTCCTGAATCTAGGTGCAGGTATTATATGATTAATTCATTTGTATGTCTTTGAGCTAACACACTTCTTCACACTAATTAATTACTTTAAATTAATTGATTCTACACAACATGAAAACATGCTATAAATTCATTTAACCTGTCAAATTTTCCTTCTTTTAATATGCCCACAATTTTCATAGGGATAACTTGAGGGTTACTTAACCAAACCGAAAAAAAACCAACCCCAAAACAGCTAGATTTTTTTTTTATCTATAAATACATTTGTAAATAACATGTTAATGGGTTTTTATTTTATGACAGGCTAACATCATAAAATGCAAAACTATTGGTTTTCTGTTCTATTTATATCTGATTGATCAAATATTTTGGTTGTAGAGCAATATCAAATGATAGAATTTTACATTAAAAAGAATTCCATGTGTATGTTCAGTGATGTGAAATGCAGTAATGTTTGCGTTAAAGATAGTGTTAAATTACACATTGAAAACACACATTTTGTAGTAAAAACTACATTCAGATTAGCCACAAAGGTAATGGCCTATGTAGAGGTTATTTCACCTGTTACACAGGTAAAAAGTACAGGTAGAATAACAGTAATTAACTTACATCATTCTCTTTCATTATCCTTCTAATTCTCAATCAATTCATTATGAATTGTTCAAAAAATAAGTCAGTTCAAAGGTGAAATGTTGATGTCCCACATTCTTTACTTACAACAGGAAATAGCTCTTTATAATATAAAGGGAAATAACTCTACAACTCTCTGTAGATAAATAATGTTTGGGTAATAAATCTGTATCAATTTTCATGCTGGTATTAAATTATATCAAATCTCTCATTGTTATACCATGAGCCAGATGCATGCTTTGCATACAGGAATTCTGACCAATATCCTTTAACACAATATATTAGCATACAATCAAAAGAATTAAAATGTTAAAGTGATTAACTGTTATAGTCCAAGACTTTAAAATATTTCAGAGATGAAAAAGATGATAAGCAAAAAATTAAATCTAATTTCAGTGAAAACGCATATTAATGTCTTAAGGGTAGATTATTTATTACAAGTAGACAAATTTTTAAAGGAAAATAAAGATTATCGACTGAGAACTTTTTTCAAACCCTCAACTTTAAAATCACAACTTGGATACATATAGAGTATATTGATATAGGTTCCCACTTCTTGTGATTAACAACTTTCTGAGTAGATAGTAATGTGGGTATATTGTGCAGTAGACAGCATACTGATATCGTTCATTTTCCATTTCTGGAATTTATGTCTGCTAAATTAATAACAAAAAACACATAAATCTCTATAACAGACTAGAAAATAAAAATCAATTCCTGAAAAACAAGTAAAACTTTTTGACATCAGGCTATTTAGATGAAAAGATTAACAATCGGCAGAAACCAAGAACATTAACATAAAAGAGCCTATCACCTATGTCATAGAAATTTCTTCTTTTATGCATCGGAAGACAATTCAATTTGTAGCAGATTTTCCAATAAATGCCAAAAAGCAAAATAGAAATAAAATTGTGAAAAAGGTTAAACATTTTATCTGACTTCAATAAGTAACAAAATGCATGGCGTCTGCTAAATAGATTAATTTAAAAAGTTCAGTGTGATTAATTGTGACAATTCAAAGTGAGGCATGAAAATGAAAGTGATTAAATCGTGTTTAATAAATTGTTGTGGAATAATATCTATAGTAATATCATAAATGAGCCAGAATGATGACGGAGTAAAGAATGATACAATAATTCATCTGAAATGTTGATTGAATCAGAGATGTCACCAATCCTTTCTTCAACAAGTATCAATTAAATCTCTGGACATCAGGTTCAAATCATTCTTAAACTGTGGATTGCACTGGATTTATTTATTTTCGTGGGTAACAGTTTTTGTGGATTGAGGAAAACTTGCAGCCAATGTTCAGAATGATTATTGTATAAAAAGTATACTTTTATGACATATTTAGCTCCATAATATCCATCTTTATATTCCCCTCACTATCAAAAAGTAGTCATTAAAACGACCTTTATCAACTCCCTTTCCAAGTTGATGACTACTGTATTAATTCCCTACCCTGTATTTATTCTGAATACACTTTCATTGGATTAAAATATCCACATTGTAAACTCCCTACCCCTAGCCCTTTACAATGAACTCACTACATTTACTCCCTAGCTGAACCCTTATTACAACCCCAATGTATTAACTCCTATACTATAGCCCTTACAAACAAGCTGTATCAACTCACTTCCATATCCTTATAATAACCATATTGTATAGTTCCCTTATTCAACCTTATCCTAACAATAGTATTATATCAGTAATTGAAGTAACTATTCTGTGTATATTTATAGACCTTTCACTTCCCCATTAGTGACTTACCGGTAATTACTTGCCGTAGATTAATCGGCTTTACAGTTAATTATCACACTGCAGTTTTTATTGTAAATTTACATTATACTTCTGACATTTACAGGCTTTTGTATAACATATCATTAAAGCATGCAGAGATGAAGAATTTATTTGAATGAGACAAAAACAGAAAGGAAATGTTTATGGTAACACATGTAAAATGACATGTATAATTCAATAAAGTACGGTTTTATCTCAGACTTTCATACATGTTTTTGCTGATTATATCGAAGTTACTTAATAGGGTCAAGGTCAACAGATGTTTCCTGTCTTTTTTTAAATGATTTTTTTTTTAGTTTTAAGAGGACAGATTTACTGTGATGAATCAGGAAATTTTTATCTTTATTTTAACACGATTTAGTCAAATTATAAAAAAAAAATCTTTATTTTTAATATTTTTTATTGAAAGGATATCTATGAGTAGGCAAACGGTGCCGCCATAAGAAAAGCTCTCTATGAAAAAAAATACTCAAAACAATCTGATGCCTGTTGATTATATCTATTATTTATATTGACTATTGTCACTGGTTGAGGTCTTCTACATGCAGACCTTGTACTTTAAAAACAACAATATTCACCATTTACAATGCAGAGTTCTTGAGAAAAGTGGTAGGCATAGGTTTTGACCCTCAAAATTTTTCAAAAGACAGACAATTTCGATATTTTGTGAGAGAAATAATAGCGATCACTCATTCCTTTTTGAAGGACCAATCTTGACTCTTTTTTTCAAAAATCAATTTCTATGAGAATAGATAGAGCTTTCACCCCTGAAAGAGGTTTAGTTATCATACAGTAGTGAAGTAAAAAATCAAATGGGGACACACAATTTTTCTTTCTTCCAATCAGCTGTTTTTGAAATGAACGTACTACCCCATATATATGGTAACCATAGTATTTGAATCTTCTGTGGAATACAAAGGAATACAATTTTGAACTTTGTTGCCAAGTACACAAAAATACTTTACTCAAATAAACCCAGTAACACATACCTTTGTGAAAAAAATCTACGCATTAAAAGAGATAGATATTATAAAGTAATAAAATGATGCATGTTTTGTATAACTGGTGTGTATGCTCATTTCTATCATTACAGAAGTCATTAAATCGACCAGAAAATTATAATTTTTTGCCTTTAACAAAATAGATTACGATTTTCCAGTTGTATGATGAAAGTTTTGAGTATAAAACGAGAATGCCAGCATTAAATGTTCAATCTAGATACCTGTAGGTATGATCAAATGTATTTTTACCTGTTTCTAAACATAAACAAATTGCTTTTTCTGTTTGGATGATTCACTAAATCAATTTTTATTGAGGCTTAAAATAGGAGGGTTCTTAGCTAACATTGTTAAAAGATTTGAAGTCACAGCTTTCAACTGACACAATATATGAGTGAACCAATTATTTTATTGCATTTTACAAAAGACTAAATCTTGGTAGCATAATAGTTCTTAAGAAAACAGGGAGATTTACCAATAATGTTTGGTCAAATCTGAAACTTAAATATAAAAAAATTAACATTTAAAATGGTACTAAAAAATTGAATGGAATATTTCAACTATTTATCATTCTCTCAGTATGGTATCAACCTATAATTTATGCAAACTTGGATTCTGACGCAAAGTATCAAATCATTTTTATGCAATGTTATACAATTTTTATACAACTATTTGTAAAAAAATTCCGTTAAAAAAATCTATTTTAATGAAGGTAAATAGAACTTATCAATATTTTTTTTGGAAACTTGATTACAGAGATATATCTTAGGTTCTGTGAAGCAAGACCCTAGACATCAGTTTGATGGACTGTCACATTACTGTATATGGGAGTGGATATCACTAAACTCATCTAATCAAAATGTACTGTTCAAACAGTACAATAAATAACTACATATCAACAGTCATTTACAACTAAAAGTGCAACAGACCAAAAGGTTCCATATAAGAAATTGTGTATAAAAAGACACCCTCCCAAAAAAAAACTGTAATGAAACCCCTCATCCCAAAAAACCCAGTAAAAGTACAAAAAAAATACCCGCTTCCTAAATCCCAATTTTGACAAATGGTTTAAAATGTCATCAAATCAGCCATCTCTTAATAATGAGTGATTCAACAAGTCAAACTGATGAAAATGATTCAACATGTTGGACAATCCTTAAAATAATTATGTAGAAATGGTTATAAATTACCTAAAAGTATCTCTTCTCTGAGGGGTAATAGGAGGGGTCCTGATCCCGAAATCCCGGGCTTACAAGCAGGAAATCCCGAAATCCTGGGCTTAAATTAACGAAATCCAGAGGTTCTGAAATCCGAAGAAAAAAAATTCCCGCATCCTAAAATTCCCAAGATTAAAAACACCCGATTCCGGAGTCCTGATAAGGGTCATATCCCCCCTCTTCTCTCAAACTTAAAAATAAAAGAAAACCACTATACACAAATAAATGGGTCAGTGTGGCTTTATGATAATCTGTTTTCAAGTTTAATAGCAAATGATTTTTAAAAGGGGGGTTCCCAACACAGGATAAAAAGGAGGGGATTCCAACAATATGTCCCCATTCAAATGCATTGATTGTAAAAAAAAAAAAAGAGAGGTGGGGGTTGTGTGGGGGGGGGGGGAGGATTGGCGTGTTGCAACCCAAGGAAACCCTCCCCCTGGACCCACCACTGTTAATAAATAACAGTCTAGCATATATCAAGCCTAAATGGTAATCTTTTTATTCACATTTTAGGAAATGTTCAATATGTTCTAATAGAAAGTTAATCTCCAAAATGTGAGAAGTAGGTCAACATGCTTACTAAACAGCCCATGTCCAGATTAGAGTGACCAATATTAAATAGGTATATGTACTGAGATGAACCTATCAGACAGGAATCCTTTATGATAAGATAACTTTTGATATACAGATTAGACACATAAGGTAAACAAAGGTAAATCAATGATTAACATATTGTTCTATCTGGTCAAAAACCTTATAAACACCACTTTTTAAAGTAAATACTGGTGATAACAAGATCAATGAGTACCGTAACAATATTGTTAAGTTAAAGCACGACTTTTCTAGTGACATGATGAACCAAATAAATAAATGTGTACTGAATTTAACAGAAATGAATGGGTATTATTATACAGTTATATTGAGGGTCCTTGGTGGACAATGACCTAAGTAGTTCATCAACTGTATAACTAGCCTTTAAACTCGGCTGAGGTTGTGAGTATGAGCCCTGCACATGGCAGGTGAATTCCACTCAAATATCATTTGGCCAGGTTTAATAGTTTTCCTGCCTAAGGTCAGGGATCTTAATCGGGTACTTAAGCTTCCATCATCCTCCCCAAAAAATCTGGATGCTAAGAAATAGCCATAAGTGCTGAAAGAGGCATTAAACACTAAAGGGTTAATCAATTAATCTTAAAAGATACATCTAAACACCACTAGCAACATCTCTTCTTTTCTTTTTTGAATCGAAATAAAGATCAAAATATGGTAAAAACACTTGCTTTGTTATGTTATTTTAAATGCTCTCTTAAACACTGATTTGAGTATACAATTTGCCATATTAAAAGGATGTATGTACGAAAAAAGCCTTCTGATGAGGACATTGGTTAACATTGAATGATTGTGCATATTATTATCTATTGGGAAATATTACCACACTTTCAACATACCGGTATTGACTGTTATAATTAAGACTAAATTAAGTATCACGTTTGTGTGTCCACAATATGATACAAATGGCTAATATATATTGATCAGCTTATAAAACAACTCAAAATGACATCAATTCAGTAAGTCAGAGTTTCTAGTGTCTAATTCACTACTGAAAAAAATAATACATTCATATAAATGTAACATGCAATTATTGAAAGATTAAACTAATTTCTATGCTGTATTGTATAACATAAGCTTTTCAATCATAACTTTACTTATTTTTCAGCAATTTATTGATAAATGGAAGCATTGAATGTATGAAAAAGTATATCCATTATCTATTTATACAGAAAATGAAACCTCTAAATCAGTTAAAAGCATTGCATAATTCAAACTTGGAAGTCTTCAGACTTTTTTTGTTTCTCTAAAATAACATTTTTTATCTTTTTCTTACAGATGTCTGGTTTTGAAATTTGAACTTTTACATAAATGTGTGTCAACGAGTATTAAAACCCTAAATGGTTCCCCTTTTAGTAATCCTAAGATTATCTCCTATACATCAAACCCATAGAGAATTCATTTCCCTGGAAGGTTATGAATTATGTTTATGAAAATATGACAGCAAGTTTTCCACCATTTTGCTCTCCCTTTATCTGGAGGGTAATATGCAGAACAAACACTTTTAACATATAAATAACATCAAAAAGGTGCACATACATTTTGTAATTCGATATGTTTTCTCCTGTGAAACATCTAATTCAAAACCAAATTATAAGAATAGACTTTTGAACCTAATAACAGTTTCTTTGAGTAATTGAATGTCAACGAGATGTTAACAACAATATAACTGCTGCATAAGTGGTGACAAGGCAAAATATATGGAAAACAAGAAATGGTCAGAAGGTACAACTATCAAATATAAATGTAAAAATATATAAAAGAAAAGTATGTCCGTGGAACGCAGATAGGTCCAACTTGTAATAATGTACAAGTCAATCTTTTAAATCAAACTTACTGACGTTTGATTTCTTTGAAACAAAATGACAGTTGTTTTTGTTTGTTGTGGGTAGTTTGAGTGTGGAAAAGGCAATTTACCAACTTTTCCATTTATAAAAGGGCATATAATTCAAGAATGGTGAAAGTGAGACCCACCAAATTCAAACATGATAGCTGGGTTTGGTGGTAATAAGCATTGGGTATAAAATTTAGAAAATATGGTTGCGGTATAGTAAAGTTAGAGCGGGGAAACAGCAAACTAAGCATTTTTTCATTTCTAAAGGGAAATTACTCAATAACCATTAATTTTCCTTTGAGATCTTGAGTACATGCATAGTGTTGCCATCCCTAATCATTATACAGTGTGATTTACTCAATTTCTCCGCCACTTTCTTACAAATCTATATAAGGACCAATTACCTTTCTCTACCAGATATTTGTCTTCCCTTAACAGGCCATTGACACCAGTAAAATATAAATACACTGGTTATTATGTCAATCTATCTATTGTGAAAAATGAATCAATATTAAAAGTCAACATCACAAATCAAAAAAGCTCCTTCAATAGTTACGGCTTCTTTCTACGGTAGTTGGCTGCTCAAAAGCATACATTTGGGAAAACAATACAAAACATTTATATATAATTGAAAATCTGGTTCTAATATTAGAACACAAATGTTTTATCAGTAATTAAGAAAACATCAATCGTTTTCAAAACATTTAATGTGCCCATCATAACGAAACATATTTAACAGGATCCTCCAGACTGAAATTAACATATGAAAAGCAGAAGTGATCTAGCGTGGAATAGATTTTAATTTAAAAACAGTGGGATCTCATACCAAAGACTTGAATGTTTTGTTTGGATTGTAACCAAACGAAAAATTATATCACTGCAAGTTATGTTACATCTTTGTTGTGCTAGGTACATAATATTCTATTTGAAGACTGGTATCCTGTAGAATATCATACTGAGGTCAATCAGTTTCATGTAAATATCATAATCCAGCATTTTTCAGGTACACTATCTACCCTTCCCACATAAAATAAGTGCAAAGTGTCAGTCAAGACACCAGGTCTTAAGTACCGTACAAATTATTACTTTTTATTTGACAACAGAACTGCCAAATCTAATGACAAAAAATCAGCTATTATACTCATTGTCTATAACTTCGTAGTATGTAATCATAACCAACCACAAAATGATGGAGTGATCAAGTCTATTTGTTTGTTTTCTGAGGACCTAAGACAAGAAATATTTGAACTGAATTGCTAAGGAAAAGTACTGATTCTGCTAAATAGTATTTTGAGTGTTTGAAGTTTTTACCAATAATTTTGGGTGAATATCAACTTTTAATCACTGTATGTATTGTATTGTTTGCAGCCTTCATCAGCCAACACAATAGACAATAGTACATCTCAATTAAAAGTACTTTAGAATAAAGAGTACTTTTCTAACTGTCATACAAATGAACCTTCAGATCTGAGGCAGAGTTGAATATGCCAACAGTAAAACAAAGGATCCTACAACAATGAAGCCTAGGTTAAAAGATCATAGGTGAGAGCTATTCCAATATGGTAATATGAAGTCTATTGGTAAGGCATAGTCCAAGGATATTATATAGTATGTAAATCTAGACTTAAGAGACTAAGAATAAGCTGTTTATCTAGTTAGAAGATAGAATAAGCTGTTTAGTTTTCTTATCTGTTTAATATAATAATTTATCAAGTCTAAAGTCACATTTGTAGTTAGTTTGACAAATTTGATTCAATATACATGGTATTGCCAGGTTTCATGAAAACAGTGACATAAAGGAGTGATTTACTTTACTGTTTAACAAGTTAATTTTAAACAACAGCAATTTCTGGGGTTAACATGTTACACAATCAGAAGTGGCAGTTGTTTCTTAGGAAACATTGTGATTTCTCTCACTGTTCCCAAACTCTAAATCAAGACAATATGAAACTAGCAAAATAAATTGTAAATTTATCTTCTATAGATTTTTCATGTTTTAAAATATGTTACCAAATCAAGTCTACTTATTAACCTTGTCTATGGATTTTTCTAGTTTCAATATATGTTACAAAAACAAGACTATACTTATTAATTTAACACTCTGCTTGATGAACCATATCATAAATCATTGAAGCCTGATATACTGTGGGTCATGCTGTCTTATTTAACTGAAATCTTTTAACAGTAAGTGATCTGGGAAATATGATCATGAAAACAGTCATGGTATTAGCATGCAATAAAATCATTTTTTCATCAACTTAAAAGTGCTTGTTTATATTGCATAACATTCTTCAAATTTTTCACTTATATCAAATTTTTCATATAGATATGCTATGTCTCAATCAACAAGGTAGTTTTAGCATTGAAATATAAGGTGCCAGACTGTCCTAAACTTAACTACAGTACAGATAACTTATTCATCTAGTATAGGTATACTACCTGGGTTAGACAAGGGCATGTTGTGGGATTCATTACAACGCCAATGACATTCCTTTAGCTGGTTGGTGTTCCCTCTATTACATTAGACCATGACATTCATTTAGCTTTTTGGTGTCCCTCCATTATAAGGACAATGCCATTCATTTAACTTGTTGGTGTCCCCTTCATTGTAACAAGGCCAGTTGCATTAATTTTAGCTTGTTGGTGTTTCCCTCCATTACATGGCCAATGACATTTTTTTTTAGCTTGTTGGTGTTTCTCTACATTACAAGGCCAATGACATTCATTTAGCTAATGGGTATTACCCTCATTTACATGGCCAATGACATTCATTTAACTTGCTAGTGTATTCTTCATTACAAGACCAATGTCATTTGATTGGCTAATTGGTATTTACCTCCATTTCATGGCCAATGACATTTACTCTATTTAATAACAGTTTTCTCCAATATTTAGGTCACTGACATTCATTTAGCTAGTTGGTGTTTTCCTCCATTATTTGGCCGATGGCGTTCATTTAAGCTAGTTGGTGTTTTCCTCCATTATTTGGCCGATGGTGTTCATTTAGCTAGTCAGTGTTTCCCTCCATTATTTGGCCGATGGTGTTCATTTAGCTAGTCAGTGTTTCCCTCCATTATTTGGCCGATGGTGTTCATTTAGCTAGTCAGTGTTTCCTTCAATTATTTGGCCGATGGCGTTCATTTAGCTAGTCAGTGTTTCCTTCCATTATTTGGCCGATGGTGTTCATTTAGCTAGTTGGTGTTTTCCTCCATTATTTGGCCAATGGTGTTCATTTAGCTAGTCAGTGTTTCCCTCCATTATTTGGCCGATGGTGTTCATTTAGCTAGTAAGTGTTTCCCTCCATTATTTGGCCGATGGTGTTCATTTAGCTAGTCAGTGTTTCCCTCCATTATTTGGCCGATGGTGTTCATTTAGCTAGTCAGTGTTTCCTTCCATTATTTGGCCGATGGTGTTCATTTAGCTAGTTGGTGTTTTCCTCCATTATTTGGCCAATGGTGTTCATTTAGCTAGTCAGTGTTTCCCTCCATTATTTGGCCGATGGTGTTCATTTAGCTAGTCAGTGTTTCCCTCCATTATTTGGCCGATGGTGTTCATTTAGCTAGTCAGTGTTTCCCTCCATTATTTGGCCGATGGTGTTCATTTAGCTAGTCAGTGTTTCCTTCAATTATTTGGCCGATGGCGTTCATTTAGCTAGTCAGTGTTTCCTTCCATTATTTGGCCGATGGTGTTCATTTAGCTAGTTGGTGTTTTCCTCCATTATTTGGCCAATGGTGTTCATTTAGCTAGTCAGTGTTTCCCTCCATTATTTGGCCGATGGTGTTCATTTAGCTAGTAAGTGTTTCCCTCCATTATTTGGCCGATGGTGTTCATTTAGCTAGTCAGTGTTTCCCTCCATTATTTGGCCGATGGTGTTCATTTAGCTAGTCAGTGTTTCCTTCCATTATTTGGCCGATGGTGTTCATTTAGCTAGTTGGTGTTTTCCTCCATTATTTGGCCAATGGTGTTCATTTAGCTAGTCAGTGTTTCCCTCCATTATTTGGCCGATGGTGTTCATTTAGCTAGTCAGTGTTTCCCTCCATTATTTGGCCGATGGTGTTCATTTAGCTAGTCAGTGTTTCCCTCCATTATTTGGCCGATGGTGTTCATTTAGCTAGTCAGTGTTTCCCTCCATTATTTGGCAGATGGTGTTCATTTAGCTAGTCAGTGTTTCCTTCCATTATTTGGCCGATGGTGTTCATTTAGCTAGTCAGTGTTTCCTTCCATTATTTGGCCAATGACATTTGATTGGCTAATGGGTATTTACCTCCTTCACATGGCCAATAACATTTACTCTAACTAATAACAGTTTCCTCCATTACTTAGGCCACTGACATTCATTTAGCTAGTTGGTGTTTTCATGCATTACAAGGCCAATAACATTAATTTAGCTAGTCTGTGTTTCCCTCCAAAGTATGTAAAGTATAGGTAGATATCAAGTTTCCTGTCCACTGAATGTCTGACTGGCTTATTATCATTTTTTTTTAATAATTTTGCCTTATAAAATTATCTACAATAAGAGTTGCTACAAGTGAGACCTTCACAGGCAGTCAAGGTCGTTTGACACCCCCATAGTAGTACAACTAGAGTATTAATTTTCCTGCTTGTTTAATCTAATGATGTATGGAAAGTTAGTAGCTTACTGTTTATTGTGTCCTTTAGGGAAACTTAGTATTGATAGCAGTTATAGTGTTTTTAATTCGTTCACAACTGTGTATAAACTAAGGGCTATTTTATACAATTTGACAAATAGTAAATAAATTTCCTGTATCAGTTTTCAAGGAACTCATGTAGATCTCTAAATGTTTTTTTGTTGTTACTTTTTTTATATATAAAGACAGACACATATAGTGCAATTCACTGATATAAAAGTACAAATAAAATAAGTTAAAATCCTGACTGATTCGAAAACTTAGCACATGAACTTTTAAATGATTAATGCATATTTATAACAAGTGAAACTTCAGAATCACCTTTTAAAAAAGTTATTAATATTCCTTAACCACTGAATTTACTACATGTATTTACATTTAAATTTTATAGATATAACTTGTTTATTGGAAAGACCTATTATTTATATCTATAAAAAAAAAGTCAAGTACTTTTAACAGCCAAGGACTCATTTCTGATAACTTCACAAGGCTGAAACTCTCATAGTGAAGAGCTTGGTCAATGGTCTACTGATAGTTACATATACAGACATACTATAGCTCTTACATAGTGAAGAGCTTGGTCAATGGTCTACTAAAAGTTACATATAGAGACAGACTATAGCTCTTACATCATTCAATGTTCAATGATTACTTTTAAATGTTGTAACTTACAGTACCAATCAACTATTTTTTTGGAAGTTTTTTATCTTTTGCAATTGATACTCTTCAAGTCTTAACTACTACATGTTTTTAAATAATGGTGATCTCCTGTTCCAAAACTATTAAAAGCTCATTCAAATATTGCTAAACAAGATTGTGTCCAAAGTACATGGATGCCCAACTTGCACTATCCTTTTCCATGTTCCATGGACTGTAAAAATTGGGTAATAATCTAATTTGGCATTAAAATTAGAAAGATTATACCATAGGGAACATATGTACTACGTTTCAAGTTGATTGGACTTCAATTTCATCAAAAACTACCTTGACCAAAAACTTTAACCTGAAACTCCCACTTTCATTTTCTATGTTTAGTGAACCGTGAAATTGGGATCAAAAGTTTAATTTGGCTTTAAAATTAGAAAGATCATATCATAAGCAACAAGTGTACTAAGTTTCAAGTTGATTGGACTTCAGCTTCATCAAAAACTTCCTTGACCAAAAACTTTAACCTGAACGGACGAACGGACGCACGGACACACGGACGGAGGCACAGACCAGAAAACATAATGCCCCTCTACTATCGTAGGTGGGGCATAAAAAAAATAAATCTTAAACTACATCACAAGATAAATTCACGAAAATTGGTACCCACAAAAAAATAAATGAGTCCACAGTATGCGAAATATTGCTTCAATATTGTACTTTACAAGACATTTGTAGTGGTCAAATAATGTTGATATACATGGCTTTTCCTGGCCTGTTAGGGAATTGAAATACACACTTACTGAAAGTTTTATTTACAAAATATTCATGGTTCTTCATTATCTTTTCAAAACATAAAGTTGATTAATAAAGATAGAGAAAATGAATAAGAAATGAGGTTACTTTTGAGTGACTTAATTCCATCGATGTTTGGAGGTTCTGAAAGGAGTTGTAATTGAATAAATTAACTTTCATAGTTATTTCAATCCTTTTCAAAAGCATTGTTGTTTGTAGTTAATATGACATTAGTTTCTTCTTCATGGTATTCATGCTTGTCAAAGAATGACTAAATTTATAAGGTATTCTTTGATTCTATTTGGCACAATTCTGATGGCTGCCGAGAAATGCTACAATATTAGGGTTTATGTAAAAAGCCTGGTGATAGATATAAGGCAAAATATACAGCGCAAATCTGAAAACGAATGTTTAATATTACAGCATAATTATGTTGCTGATCACCAAAAATACACTAGTTATCAACCAATCAAAATGCAGTATACTTATATAAGGTATAATTAGTGTATAAATGTTTTATCTTGTTCTATCAGCACTGTCATATCAATAAATTGTTCTTTTGAGAATCCATATAAACAGGAATGTAATTTAATGTCAAAACCATTGTTCCACGATTCCATTTAAGACGTCATAATGTGTTTTTTTATATATATTTATAAAAACTTCAGACATTTAATTCCTTCAGAAAAAAATCTTTGTAATATGACTAGCCTTGCTTTACAAGATATTAAAGCTTCAGGAAACAGCATTTGTGATGACGTGCGTAGTCAATAAGCCTTTAGAGAACTAACCAAATAAATTCAAATTAAATTTACCAAGATCTAACTTGCATACAACTTTAAATTTTGTTACATGCTTAGGAATACTAACAAGATTTTAAAACTGATTTCAAAAGTTTGATTTAATTACAAGTTGTATGTTTCTTTGGATGAAACCTATTAGAGTATAATCGTGTTAATCCATGCGACAGCAAAGATATTTTAAGGATTTTAAAAGTCAAGCGACCATGACCAATGTAAATTGTAACTTGTCAAGCTGTTTTGAAGAAAACACTTCATTTATGATAATGGCGATTAAGGTGAGAAAAATTACAGCTTGTAAACGCATCAATAGCCCTGTTGAAATTGATCAGACATAACAGTCATGTAAATTACTACACTTGATGTATAATCATAGTTTATAACACACAACTAGTCACATTTCAACACACACTTAAGAAAATGTCAATAAATAAGATATAATTTATATACACATTTTGTAATTGGCTATGATTTAATAATCTTTACAGAATTTGTTTAGATATTGCTATAAATAGAATCGGGATACAGTTACAGTCAGGGAGAAAAACAGTTGATTTTTGATGCAGGGCTTAAGTATAAAGGGGCATAAGGATTTAATTTGTGGGTATTCCAATTAACTGGTTCAATTGTTTGGAATTAATGAATTCATGATTTCCTTATATAAATATAAGAAGATGTGGTATGAGTGCCAATGAGACAACTCTCCATCCAAGTAACAATTTAAATCAGTATAGGTTAATCAAAGTACAGCCTGCAACACTGAATTGGCTCACAAAGAACAGCAAGCTATAAAGTGTCCCAAAAATGACAAGTGTAAAACCATTCAAACAGGAAAACCCACTGTCTAATCTATAAAAAAAATAAACAAGAAAAGAGGAACCACACCAACAAAGGACAACCATTGTACAATAGGTCCTGTCTTAAGACAGGTGCAAACAAATGCAGCCAGTTTAAATGTTTTAACAGGCACCGACCTTCAACCAACCTGAAACAGTAGTATAAAATTACAACATAGAAAGACACTTTAAAATATCAATTGAAATGGCTCAACTCGAACAAAACAAAATATTAACAAATCCAGTAAAAACATTCACTGAACAAAAAACTTGATCTATGACACAATATCAATATGTTCACCAATACATAATAGCCAGTACATAATAATATCCGCCACCAACCCCTTCAAGTGCTATACCTAAATCAGTACTTAATGACCAAATATAAATGGTCATATTTCAAACTGAAAAAGTTGGTTAGAAACTTAGTTGGTTAGACAGAGATGGGTGCAACAAATGACCATGCTACTTATATGGAAGGGCATAACAAAAAAGTATGCCTGACCGATTAGAACTTCAAGTTTATAACACACATTTTGACAAGAAATAACTGGTAGATTTGATAGGATGTAATTACCACTTTAAGGAAAGCATCCTGTCCATGTACTAACACAGACAAGAAATAAATTACACATTTTATAAAATAATTGTCACCGAATCTGAATAGTAAAGCAGAAAAAATACACCTAAAATACTGTCAAGGTAAACACGCATACAAATTGTCAATGGCATTTTTGGCTAAATAGGTAACAAAATCTTTTAAATGATGACTCAAGGTGATACAATGAAAGATTACAAAAGAAAGATTAAAACATCTTTTCTCAACACAATAGTCATATTTAAAGTTTCATTTTACCATATCAAGACAAGACGGTTAAAATCTTCCATGTTTATGTGATAGATGTTAAACATCAAGATTATCTTCTTTTCATTAAAATATAATTACAATGGAATTTTCATTTAAAATCCTATAAATACAAGGAAGGTTTTAATGCTTTAATATTGTCCAAATTATAAATGTCCTGTAAAAAAGAGTCTAGTCCAGTTGAAAAGAATGGTTTACTGGACCAGATGTTAGCCCTGGAAACCACTCAGATTGTGAAGTATATGGTGTGAAACCACCATTTCTCCACATACCTGACATGGTAACACCACCATATAAGTCATAATTCTCCTTTTGACAGCATGCATCTACCTTGTTTGTTACATAATCTGTACCAAATATCAAAGAATATTGTTTCTTAAATTTAATTACTGGGTATTATTTGTTGTCTGAATAATGAATAAAATTGAGAATGGAAATGGGGAAAATGTCAAGAGACAACAGCAACCCGACCATAGAGCAGACTAACAGGAAGTACATACGCTTCTCTTGCTAAAGGAAACCCTATGACCAATGTTTGCTGTACAGGATGGATATATAATTGCAGCCATGTCTGCTCAGTTTTTGCAGATGTGTGGAATAAGTCAGGGTCTTTTGGTGCATAGAACATTTACAGCTATGTCTTCTAATGGACAAGTGTTAGTCTATGCAAAATATAACAAGAACGCAAGCATTGTTGTGCTAAGTGTACCCCTACTGATATAAGTATTAACAAACAAGAAGTAGGTATCTTTAATATAGATCTGAAGTCCTCATATATACTACAACACATCATTATCAAACTGTAGACCAAATACGAAGTTGTTCTGTTAAGTAGTGCCTGAGAAAAGTGTGACTGAAATATGAGTCAATAAACAAAACACAGACTGAAGAATCCATTTGAGCACCCTTAGCCTGGGGTACAGTAAGAACCCACAGCTATGCCTGTTTAGATCCATTTGAGCACCCTTAGTCTGGGTACAGTAAGAACCCACAGTTATGTCTGTTTAGCTCCATTTGAGCACCCTTAGCCTGGGGTACAGTAAGAACCCACAGCTATGCCTGTTTAGATCCATTTGAGCACCCTTAGTCTGGGTACAGTAAGAACCCACAGTTATGTCTGTTTAGCTCCATTTGAGCACCCTTAGCCTAGGTACAGTAAGAACCCACAGTTATGCCTGTTTAGCTCCATTTAAGCACCCTTAGCCTGGGGTACAGTAAGAACCCACAGTTATGTCTGTTTACCTCCATTTGAGCACCCTTAGCCTGGGGTACAGTAAGACCCCACAGTTATGCCTGTTTAGCTCCATTTGAGCACCCTTAGCCTAGGTACAGTAAGAACCCACAGTTATGTCTGTTTACCTCCATTTGAGCACCCTTAGCCTGGGGTACAGTAAGAACCCACAGTTATGCCTGTTTAGCTCCATTTGAGCACCCTTAGCCTAGGTACAGTAAGAACCCACAGTTATGTCTGTTTACCTCCATTTGAGCACCCTTAGCCTGGGGTACAGTAAGAACCCACAGTTATGTCTGTTTACCTCCATTTGAGCACCCTTAGCCTGGGGTACAGTAAGAACCCACAGTTATGTCTGTTTACCTCCATTTGAGCACCCTTAGCCTGGGGTACAGTAAGAACCCACAGTTATGTCTGTTTACCTCCATTTGAGCACCCTTAGCCTGGGGTACAGTAAGAACCCACAGTTATGTCTGTTTAGCTCCCTTTGAGCACCCTTAGCCTAGGTACAGTAAGAACCCACAGTTATGTCTGTTTAGCTCCATTTGAGCACCCTTAGCCTGGGGTACAGTAAGAACCCACAGTTATGCCTGTTTAGCTCCATTTGAGCACCCTTAGCCTAGGTACAGTAAGAACCCACAGTTATGTCTGTTTAGCTCCATTTGAGCACCCTTAGTCTGGGGTACAGTAAGAACCCACAGTTATGTCTGTTTACCTCCATTTGAGCATCCTTAGCCTGGGGTACAGTAGAACCCACAGTTATGTCTGTTTAGCTCCATTTGAGCACCCTTAGCCTGGGGTACAGTAAGAACCCACAGTTATGTCTGTTTACCTCCATTTGAACATCCTTAGCCTGGGGTACAGTAGAACCCACAGTTATGCCTGTTTACCTCCATTTGAGCACCCTTAGCCTGGGGTACAGTAAGAACCCACAGTTGTGTCTGTTTAGCTCCATTTGAGCACCCTTAGCCTAGGTACAGTAAGAACCCACAGTTATGTCTGTTTACCTCCATTTGAGCACCCTTAGTCTGGGGTACAGTAAGAACCCACAGTTATGTCTGTTTACCTCCATTTGAGCATCCTTAGCCTGGGGTACAGTAGAACCCACAGTTATGTCTGTTTAGCTCCATTTGAGCACCCTTAGCCTGGGGTACAGTAAGAACCCACAGTTATGTCTGTTTAGCTCCATTTGAGCATCCTTAGCCTGGGGTACAGTAGAACCCACAGTTATGTCTGTTTAGCTCCATTTGAGCATCCTTAGCCTGGGGTACAGTAAGAACCCACAGTTATGTCTGTTTACCTCCATTTGAGCATCCTTAGCCTGGGGTACAGTAGAACCCACAGTTATGTCTGTTTAGCTCCATTTGAGCACCCTTAGCCTGGGGTACAGTAAGAACCCACAGTTATGCCTGTTTACCTATGTAAAAATGTACTCCCCATTAGAGTCATTACCTACATTTACTATTTTACTCCCAAAATAATTGAACTATAATGAATGTCAAACAGGTTGAAGGTTTGGCATACTGTAAAAGCTGGTTCACCTGCACTATACTTCCCGGTTCAAAGTCAAAACTATGACAGTTGAAATCAAAACTTGTTGACACCCACAAGGTTCTTTTAATAGATTTTACAAAAAACCAGCCAGTATTGATGATGAACTTTATACCTTATAATTCAATACATTAGTTAGTCCTTTTTCCTATTAACAATGAAATACTACCTTCAATTGTACTAACAACTGTTTGTATTTTGTTTGAGTGACAATAATGTATTATGCAAAAGAAGGAAAAGAGAGAAAAAAAACATTATATGCAACTTATGATTAGAGTTATGATTCCATTTGAGTTTGTCAAACCTACCTGTAAACAGCTGATACCTGTACCAAACGACTCCCGTTAACTTGTACCACAATATTTTGTTCAAGATACTTTCCATTAGGAATTTATCTTCATATGCACATCATACGAGCCAATAACTTTTTTCAATTGAATTCAATAACAGATGAATATTTATATGCAACACCTGTGAAACTTTAGGACGTTTATAACGTCTTTGTTGAATTTCAATAATATTTAAGCACAATATTGGATTCTTTGTTGTTTAATGCTAAAATGGCTTATCTCCCCTGAATATCAGGTTATTAAAATGCAATTTTTTCTACATTTACTACGGTTTAAGTGTTGTGATTGATCTAACAGAGTTTATATCCTCTAAATTCCTCTTTGGAGGTAAATAGCACTGACAAGACACCATACTTTTTTTAACCTGTGACTGATTTGTAAATCTTAGCAAGTGCCCCCTTTTGAAGTTAATCAAGGTACTGCCTCTGGGGACATCAATGATGAACATAAATATTCTACCTTGTAAGATATGTTGGTAAAAAGTAAATGTACATGTAAATCATGTATCATTTTACATTCAATTGAAAATCAGCATTGATCTGGTCTGAAGAAATGTTTTGATGCATAGTGGGGCTATAACATTTGACAAGTATTTCAGGAATTAAAAAAATATCATATCATTCTTTAAGTTATTTTATATATTAAGGGAGTAGATGCTGTTCTCTATTGAAGCAGCATCTGGAAAGAAAAAGAAAAAAAAAATCATCTATAACATGTACCAAGACATGGTTAGCCCTAACATTATTATCACCTAGTACCTAGTACATGTACCATCACCATGCTTAGTTTTATCTCATTATTTAAGCTCCTGATCCAAGAAGCAATGACAATTTACAATGAAGTTGTTGTTCATTTTTGGTAAAAAAAAAAAAAAAAAATATGAAAAATCAAAAAAACAAAGAAAGCTCTACTTAAAACCCAAAAGTTTCAGTTATAAAAATAAGAAGATGTAGTGTGATTGCCAATGAAACAACTCTCCACCAAAACCCAACTATCATTTAAGTTAACTATAGGTCACCATAAGGCCTTCAAAAATAAGCAATCTTTATATCAAATGGTTCCACATTTGTACGATGTTAAATGCAAATGTTTTTTTAAAAACAAGAAGGGGGGAAAAAAAGCAATTTTAAATTAAAACCCTTGAAAGTATTTTTAAATTATAAACATAAAAATTGTTAAGGTTTGGAAAACATTTGAAGAGAAAAAAAAAATGAGCAAATAAACATATTTAAAACCTTTAGTCTTTCACTTACATGTGTTTCAGTGGTATTTCTTTAATAAACTAAATCAGATTTCTTTAATAAATACTTTTCAAATAAAATGACCAGTACTTAAATAACATTAACTTTTTTCTGAGCATTAATGACCACATACGGTGTCATAAAAACAACCTTTAAATTTCCATTTATCACTCCCAAAGCAGACCACTATAATTAATTAGTTGTAAAATGGTTGGTCTTAATTGAGAAATATTTTCATCACCTGGAAGCTTATCAACATTTATATGATAAACATTGTAAGTTAACTTTCTTTATCAACTTAAACACAAAGAAGTTTGGCAATTCTTAATGTTTATTTCAAAAATGTTACAAACTTTCACATGTGTTCTCATTTCTGCAAAACACATATTTTCTAAATGAGGCCGTACAGTGACCTATAAATGTTAATTTTGTACGTCATTTGGTCTCTAGTAAAATTTCTCATTAGCAAATTTATTTTAATATTTAAATTTTTGTCAACGTAAGTAGAACAAAGAATATATATATAAAAAACAAAGGACTGAGCTCAGCTTTGGCCAATAATGACTTGGCTAAAAAACAGTTTAGGTTACTCAATATGACATTTGCATCCTCAACCTAAACAGTTTGGGCTTGCCAGGGTGTTAATTGTCATAATCAAAATCTTACTATATAGGAGGTAAGTCTTTTTCTAATGAGATGATAATTTTATAAAAAAAAAAAAAGAAAAAGAAAAAGGTCAGTCCCTTCTTTTAAAAGGTTAATTTTGAATATGACCTTGTCCAGGTGATAATTATAGCTAAAGTAAGTGTGACCTAAAACATGTGAAACTTCAAGCTTTAATGTTATAATACAGTGCACATTTTCACCATAATTTTTTGACTCAAAGACACAAACTTGAATTTTAACATGCTTAGGCTTTTAAATCCTATCGATATTTGAAAACAACTGGTAAGAGTTGATTAACATTTGGACCAGATACAGAATCTGCTAAATAAACCTCTAAACCATAAAATGTGCTCTAGTGTGATGATGTGGTCATGCCATCATGTAATCACAACAACCAAGAGAACAATTAAGTCCAGTGGTAAGCAATTTTAACCAAGACCTACAGAATCTCTACTTGACCAATAAGTCATTGTTTAAAAACCTTTCCCTAAGCTGTTTAATGTCTATTTATAACAGATAACACCAATGGATACTAACCGTCTTCTTCTTCCAAACAATTTACCTTTAAGTACATGATTGGCTGTAGAAGATAAGATGACCTTCTGACCAGGAAGTTTGGTATAAGCTTTCTTCCCAATAATATATCTTTTCCTAATAAAGGTATGACCTTTCTTTCTGAATAAGGGAAAGTCAGTATTTCTGCACAGCAGAAAACACATGCACTAAGCTAAGAAACTCAAGCAAATTCAGTTGACAAATTAATGATAAAATTATGAAACTTTTTATGATATAGCACCAAGATGACCATCTTCTTGAGTAAGCATATTATTAGCATATTTTCATGAAAATGTGTATTATTTTACAATTAGATCATCACTGAATATGTATATATTTTTTTACTTGCCTTTTGGCCTAAAACGTATGGTCATTTATTGGAACTCAACTTACCATCTTAGCTAAATACTATATAAAGCTTACCTAATCTAATTGTCCCAACTAAACAAGTTTCAAATCAATACAACTTCATAGAGGTAATCTTAAGGTTGAAAAGTTAAAATATTTTTAATATATTTAAACACCTTTGTCATTGTAGGAATGGATACCAGGAAGAGTCAAGGCTGATGTAAAGGTCAAAATGTAAAGGCTAAGACAAAGGTCACAATGAAAATGTACAGATATCATCTTAACAGTGTGTATGTTTCAAAAAAGGTGAACAGTTTTGAAAGTCTAGTGTGGATCTTCACAAGTTTTAGTCATAGAAACAGTTAGTCAAGCTAAACACAAAGGAACCAACTTACAACCATATACTACGATATGTACATAGATCAAATTTGACCATACTGTCATAAATACCTACTTCATTAAAGATTTAAATATTCCTGTACCATTCAGTGTTATATAACACATTTATTAACTAAATTACTATTTTCTATAGTATACAATGGCTCAAAGCGGTCTATTTCAAAATTCAAATCAGGGAGTAAAATATTGGTGAACTACTGAAAGACATAATTTATACTCATAATATATGTTATTTTTTATTTATATTGGCAAGAAATCATTTTTATGACAAGGCGAATCACAGCTCTAGTTGGGAAGCGGCAATAAATTAGCCATTAATTACAAATCATAGTTTATGTATCTATTAATATGTCTGAAAACTTTGAGAAGGTTTTTATCATTTCTTTGAAAGCAGCTCAGCAATTCTTTGTTAAAAAAAACCCTCAAAAAGTATTGACTGTAGTTTACCACATGGTTTACAAAACTCATAAAAAGCACATATAATTTATTTAATAGTAAATGTTTGAAGGAAGCCTTTCAAGTTGTAAGAAGAAATAGTATGTATTTAAAGACCATCATGCATGCCTGCCAACAACGACAAAATTACTATGGACATTTTATGTAATGGACTTTAATCCCTCTGTAGGTGAATCAAAATAAGCTAAGGCCAAATAAATTATTGCTTATATGGTTCTTCTCTAAGTACTCATGACAACACAGTCAATTTGGTTCTATCTAAGTTATCCTAAATTTTTTAATTTCAGATTTATGAAGAAACCAAAATCTTGTTTTAGAAAGGACTTGGTTTATCCACTACATTTGACCATAGACAGTGTATTTACAGAATATGCTATAGACACCTTACTTACCATACATGTACTAGTTTATCCACTACATTTGACCATAGACAGTGTATTTACAGAATATGCTATAGACACCTTACTTACCATACATGTAGTGCACTTTATTTCATTTTGGCTTTAATAGGTTCAAGTACTTGCAAATATCTTTTTTAAACTTATCACAACATTTGGGTAAGTAACCACCTAATGGAATGTTATACCAGAAACATGTATTATGTGCATAGAAATCATATTGAATGGGATTCTTTCTATCAAATTCCTGTATTATATAAATCTGGCCTCACTAGAGTAAGAAATATATAACAAGATGCTGTACATTAAATGTAAGAAACAAACCATCAATATCACACATGTAGCATTAGGGGTTTCAGATGATCCCTTAGGAAAAAATAAATATGGTAAAAGGTAGATTCAGATTGAATTTGACAAGAATCATGGAGCCTATACATCCCCCCTTTTCTTTTATCCCCTATCAAAACAATCAGGCTGCATTTCTGATTATTATTAATTTTCCTTAGAAGAAAGTATAAAGTGACTTAAAATTAGATTGTAGGCTCCCCATTTAAAACAATTTAAAAAGACTGAACATATTTGAGTAATGAGAATGAATGTCATCCTGTACTAACTTGAATCAGTCCAATTACAAATTCTAGTCTACTGTTCAAAATAGTTCAGTTACCCTAACTAATGAGACATAATGAGACGGATAGTTTTAAAGTGATATGTTGATTTAATGTTTAAAATATATCTATATTTTCTATTTAATATAAAAGGAGAAGAACTTAAGTTTCGTTACTATTTTCAAATCAGACATTTCTAAGATATGCGACCCTATTAAAAACAGACGAGTCAAATTTAGATCATTTAGTACAACTGCCAATGGATATTTGTTTATACATGTACAAGACTGAATATTCAATAAGAACACACATACCTCAAATTTAGCTGCGAAATCCACGACTGGTTTTATTTCTGAACAAATATTAAGTGTCAAGTTCACATAAATAATCCACTAAAGATGTGAAATACAGTTTTCACTACACACAATATATATTTGCCAACGGTTCATAATACCAAGTCTAGATAAAACACCGAATAAACCCTATATCACCTGAAATACGAACCACTCTAGTATTGATCACATTTAAAAACTTTTTATCGCACTGTGTCTCTAATTTAAAATCTGACAAGACAAGCTATATTGTTATATGTCACACGGAATGAATAGGACTATAATTGAAGAAGACATTGGCACCTATTTGGGCTATTGTAACGTGTTGTTATTTTAAGAGGTCAACACAGACACTAAAAGCGTTACTGAGATTTCTACACTGTTTGCATACTTATATATACACAAATACTTATGGGGGAAAGTCTCAAAAGAGTATAGAAAAGTTCACCTTAGAGTGACCTGACCCTCTCTTTAATCTAACACATTTGTATGTCGGCCCCTCAGGTATGACAAGATCCTTAGACAAACCTTTGATCACATTAAATTAAATACATTATAACCATAATTATGGCAATGAAATTTTTGTAATATATAGATTCTGTTACATTTAACCAAAAATTTACATGTAATACTTGAACATAAAGTTTGAAAAATCTCAATCACATGAATCAATGTAAAATTTATTTTTAAATTGCAACACATTGAAAAAAAAATAAAAGTTCATGTAGATTGAGTGACAAAGATTCTTTCAAATATATTCTTCCTTTTAAACTACCAGAAATTTAAAAATTATTGAGACCAGTAGACTTATTCGTAGTAGAAAAATCTTTAAAAAATTTCTGAATTTACAGTAATTCCTTTTTCTAATAGTATTACTGATTCCTTATAGAACGGAATGCATTGATGTATGACAGTGTTATATATCAATGACGGTCAATGTCTGCTTTATTCTTCCTTGTTTCCTACATGTACTTAAAAATTATCAAAAAAAGGGTATTTCTACAGTTTCAGACATCAGTCATGTTTTCATTATATTCACCTATGTGTATATACCGTAATATAAATAATTTGTTTGAACAATGTTACATGACATCTATTTTACCCCATAAAACACATGTGTAGCTTTAGGCAAAAACTCTAATAAAATGTTTAAAAATATTAATTCAGCTGCCTCCATCATTAAAAATTGATGGTAGATAGGTAGTTAAATTTTTTTTATATTCTTTAAAAAGAAAGCTATATTGAAAAATGTTTATTGTCTAACCAAAAATGTATTTTCTTTAAAAGCACTCATAAAAACCTGTTAGAGTAGACACTTATAGGCAGGCAGGAAACACTATATATTGCACATTCAGTATATTTTTAAGCCACAGATGATGAAAGTAACATTTACATGTAACGATTTTGGTGGAGACCAAGCTAATTTAGTATTAATTATTTCGACTAAATATGGTTGATAAATCCCACACAGAAAAACACATTTCTTTTAAATTCAGTTTTTCCTGTGTATTCAAAATGAAGATAATTAAAGAGGTGTTTTTCAAGTGTTTACTATATCAGAATATTTAGACGAGGAAGTAAAATAGCATAAAAAGAAATAAATATTGTTTTGGAAAAAAGTAAAATAGTATAAAAAGAAATAAATATTGTTTAGAATTTTTTTTAGCAACAATTAACAATCCTCCTAATCATAAAAGATTAATTTACAATCTCCTGTGTCTAGTCAATTTGTAACCAGCATTGTTTTTCTACAAGTCCAGTTAGAATCTTTGGTTAAAAAAATGTAGAATATAAAGAAAAAACAATAAACAAAAACGATTATGGAATATCTTGACAGATCACATGGGGCCCCATGTTGGTCATAAATTGTGGAAATATTTTGTGTGGCTCCTTACAATGTCTGAACATTAATTATGGTCAAAATAACAAATTATGTGGACAGAAAATTTAACAATTAGATCGTTTTTTATTCCAATATTAATTTTAACCAAATACAACACTCTTGTATTTATGTTCAATTTTTTTATAAACATCTATATCTTTTTATACAGAGGGAATTTAAAAGAACAACATGTTTGAAAATCAATGAAAGTAACAAAAATTAATTGGAAGACATAGTCCAGGTACCAGAAAAGAGAGGGGGAAATAGAGGGAAATTGTACTCTTAATCCTCTAGAGAAATTAAGATTAAAAACGTGGGAAGGCAGAAGCATGGATTATACAAGAAAAACTTCTATTTAAAAATTAACATCAACTATCTTCAGGTAATATGACTTAAAATTAAATTGTAATTTTTTAGCTAAAAGGTTCTTTTTAAACCAAATAAAACCAAATGTACACTTACATGTAAAAAAGAAATAAAAATATTTGATTAACTATTGAATATATAAATAGAAGAAAATCCCTTTTTCTATTATTATTACTTTTATAAAAATAATGTAAACTAGAACAGTAAAAGTGACCCCACCGAAATTCATACTTGATCTGTGTTTTGTGGATAATCAGCATTGTGTATAAGTTTCATAACCTTTGGTTGAGGCAAACTAAGTTAGAGAAGAAAACCAATTTCAGTCAAGGGTTAAAATCAAGGTTAAAATTAATGCCCCCCCCCTTCCTGCTACAGCAGGGGTACATGTTCTACTCCTCAAGTTGCATAGTTTTGGGCCCATCTTTTAAAAAAATCCTAGATCTGCATCTGCAATATGTGTTAAGTGAGCAAATCTTTTGTTCTGTGTGAAAAGTTTCTTTGCAAGAGGGATCATAATCCAATAGGATAAAGTTCACCTAAGAATATGTAAAATCAGTTAGTAAGTATATTAAAATACACCTAGTCATATAACATATGTCACATGGTATTAAAAGACGCTGGGTGATTTCATTTTTTAAATCAAGTGGTACATGCATCTAAGAAATATTGGAATAAAAATAATTTTCAAAAAAACATGCAATAAAATAAAGATTTTGACAGAAGTATTCAATTCTTATTAGCATCCTATTATCTTTATTATAATTTTTTTTTCATGTTCCATAAAACATTATTCATTTTGATTTAAAACCTTTCTTTTTTGAAACCTTTCCAGAAAACTTAGTTGAACTTAAGCTATGACATATTTGTACTAAAATGTGTATGTAATACACCTTGCAGGCTTTTTATATTGTATCATAATAGTGTAAACAATACAGCAAGTCAGTATCTGTTGAACCCCCTTCATGCATGTCTATGATAATTCCACCAACGGAGGAGAATTCAACAACAATATAAAAAAGAAGATGTGGTATGATTGCCAATGAGACACCTGTCCACAAGAGACCAAAATGACACAGACATTAACAACTATAGTCGCCGTCAGCTGAAATTCGTAGCGGTTATCGGTAAAAATAATCTAAACTATCAATCGCGTTCACTCGAGATATAGTTTTTCACATTCCATTCATAAATCGCATAAAGAAAAACCACTACTGACCTACCTTTTAAGTGATCACACTGTAATAATCCTGACCTTCACTTTTTCATAGACGATTTTGAATGGTGGAATCAGCCATTGTTTTTACCGGAAGTGTTTCCGTGGAGTTCAATTTCATAAAATTTGCATAAAGCGCGGGAAACCTTATCACATCAATGAAAGGAACATTTCAGGAATCTGCGTACAGTGACGAATGTCATATGTAAACAAATGATCCTCATAGAAACGAAGATGGCGGAATTACAATGGAAAATATTCTGGAAAATGTGAAGGTCAGGATTATTACAGTGTGATCACTTAAAAGGTAGGTCAGTAGTGGTTTTTCTTTATGCGATTTATGAATGGAATGTGAAAAACTATATCTCGAGTGAACGCGATTGATAGTTTAGATTATTTTTACCGATAACCGCTACGAATTTCAGCTGACGGCGACTATATAGGTCACCGTACAGCCTTCAACAATGAGCGAAGCTCATATCGCATAGTCAGCTATAAAAGGCCCCAATAGGACAATATAAAACAATTCAAACGAGAAAACTAACGGCCTTATTTTATTCAACATTTTTTTTCAAATATTTATCTTACTTCTAAAATGTATTTTTCCTGACATGCAATCAACAGTGATGTAAGTTTCCCAGTAGGATATTTCTTCGTATCCAATAAAACCCCCTAAGCTGCACCATCAACAACATAATCAACAACACTCAACCTTTCGGTCAAATTTTGTTTTATTTTATATAACTGATTGTAAGATTTTGTTAGTTCAGTCCATTTATATAAGTCTAACATGTTATATATATTAATTACTACAGATTATGTATTAGTAATGTTTGTAATTAAATTTGTAAGGATAATGTTTTTTGGAGTGTCACACAGGTCAAAATGGCCAGGTAGTTCTAATTCCTATTGTAATTTAAATGTGGAAAACATTTACCTTGAAAGTGATGGATATCCTTTCCTCTAGCTAGACATTGTTTCAGTGAATAAATTAGTGTGTAATGTGTAACGAGATATTATGTGACAGAATTAATGTAAGAATGCATCTTATTTAATAAAAATATGAATATATATGTATCTTTGGTTTTTTTTTAAAACAATTTGGACAAATGAGTTTCTGCATGATGAAGTCTTTGATAAAGTTATTACTAAGTTAGACTATCAATTCATGACTATCTAGTTCACCCTACCCTTTCCAGACATTAGACTATCATCAATTCATGACTATCTAGTTCACCCTACCCCTTCCAAAAGTTAGACTATCAATTCATGACTATCTAGTTCACCCTACCCCTTCCAGGCGTTAGACTATCAATTCATGACTATCTAGCTCACCCTACCCCTTCCAGACATTAGACTATCAATTCATGACTATCTAGTTCACCCTACCCTTTCCAGACATTAGACTATCATCAATTCATGACTATCTAGTTCACCCTACCCCTTCCAAAAGTTAGACTATCAATTCATGACTATCTAGTTCACCCTACCCCTTCCAGGCGTTAGACTATCAATTCATGACTATCTAGCTCACCCTACCCCTTCCGGGCGTTAGACTATCAATTCATGACTATCTAGCTCACCCTACCCCTTCCAAAAGTTAGACTATCAATTCATGACTATCTAGCTCACCCTACCCCTTCCAAAAGTTAGACTATCAATTCATGACTATCTAGTTCACCCTACCCTTTCCAGACATTAGACTATCATCAATTCATGACTATCTAGTTCACCCTACCCCTTCCAGGCGTTAGACTATCAATTCATGACTATCTAGTTCACCCTACCCCTTCCAGACGTTAGACTATCAATTCATGACTATCTAGCTCACCCTACCCTTTCCAAAAGTTAGACTATCAATTCATGACTATCTAGCTCACCCTACCCCTTCCGGGCGTTAGACTATCAATTCATGACTATCTAGCTCACCCTACCCTTTCCAAAAGTTAGACTATCAATTCATGACTATCTAGCTCAACCTACCCCTTCCGGGCGTTAGACTATCAATTCATGACTATCTAGCTAAACCCTACCCCTTCCAAAAGTTAGACTATCAATTCATGACTATCTAGTTCACCCTACCCTTTCCAGACATTAGACTATCATCAATTCATGACTATCTAGTTCACCCTACCCCTTCCAGGCGTTAGACTATCAATTCATGACTATCTAGCTCACCCTACCCCTTCCAGGCATTAGACTATCAATTCATGACTATCTAGCTCACCCTACCCCTTCCAGACGTTAGACTATCAATTCATGACTATCTAGCTCACCCTACCCCTTCCGGGCGTTAGACTATCAATTCATGACTATCTAGCTCACCCTACCCCTTCCAAAAGTTAGACTATCAATTCATGACTATCTAGTTCACCCTACCCTTTCCAGACATTAGACTATCATCAATTCATGACTATCTAGTTCACCCTACCCCTTCCAGGCGTTAGACTATCAATTCATGACTATCTAGTTCACCCTACCCCTTCCAGACGTTAGACTATCAATTCATGACTATCTAGCTCACCCTACCCTTTCCAAAAGTTAGACTATCAATTCATGACTATCTAGCTCACCCTACCCCTTCCGGGCGTTAGACTATCAATTCATGACTATCTAGCTCACCCTACCCTTTCCAAAAGTTAGACTATCAATTCATGACTATCTAGCTCACCCTACCCCTTCCGGGCGTTAGACTATCAATTCATGACTATCTAGCTAAACCCTACCCCTTCCAAAAGTTAGACTATCAATTCATGACTATCTAGTTCACCCTACCCTTTCCAGACATTAGACTATCATCAATTCATGACTATCTAGTTCACCCTACCCCTTCCAGGCGTTAGACTATCAATTCATGACTATCTAGCTCACCCTACCCCTTCCAGGCATTAGACTATCAATTCATGACTATCTAGCTCACCCTACCCCTTCCGGGCATTAGACTATCAATTCATGACTATCTAGCTCACCCTACCCCTTCCAGACGTTAGACTATCAATTCATGACTATCTAGCTCACCCTACCCCTTCCGGGCGTTAGACTATCAATTCATGACTATCTAGCTCACCCTACCCCTTCCAAAAGTTAGACTATCAATTCATGACTATCTAGTTCACCCTACCCTTTCCAGACATTAGACTATCATCAATTCATGACTATCTAGTTCACCCTACCCCTTCCAGGCGTTAGACTATCAATTCATGACTATCTAGCTCACCCTACCCCTTCCAGGCATTAGACTATCAATTCATGACTATCTAGCTCACCCTACCCCTTCCGGGCATTAGACTATCAATTCATGACTATCTAGCTCACCCTACCCCTTCCAGACGTTAGTTAGACTTTCAATTCATGACTATCTAGCTCACCCTACCCTTCCGGGCGTTAGACTATCAATTCATGACTATCTAGCTCACCCTAACCCTTCCAGGTGTTAAACTATCAATTCATGACTATCTAGTTCACCCTACCCCTTCCAGGCATTAGACTATCAATTCATGACTATCTAGCTCACCCTACCCCTTCCGGGCGTTAGACTTTCAATTCATGACTATCTAGCTCACCCTACCCCTTCCATGCGCTAGACTATCAATTCATGACTATCTAGCTCATCCTACCCCTTCCGGGCGTTAGACTATCAATTCATGACTATCTAGCTCACCCTACCCCTTCCAAAAGTTAGACTATCAATTCATGACTATCTAGTTCACCCTACCCTTTCCAGATGTTAGACTATCAATTCATGACTATCTAGCTCACCCTAACCCTTCCAGGCATTAGACTATCATCAATTCATGACTATCTAGCTCACCCTACCCCTTCCGGGCGTTAGACTATCAATTCATGACTATCTAGCTCACCCTACCCCTTCCAGAAGTTAGACTATCAATTCATGACTATCTAGCTCACCCTACCCCTTCCAGAAGTTAGACTATCAATTCATGACTATCTAGCTCACCCTACCCCTTCCAGACGTTAGACAATCAATTCATGACTATCTAGCTCACCCTACCCCTTCAGGACTAATTCAAATTACACAGGTGCTTGGATTCTTTACGCAGTTTAATTTCCAAAGAATACGTCACAATAAGTGTGTTTAGACAGGTTTTCTGGTTCATTATAACAGTAACTCTAATAAAACAGGTTTTACTGTACATTCCAAAATATTTATCTATTATGTCATCAAAACGCATCAATTTGAGCAAATTATTTCATATTAGGAAAATATAACAATCAGTAATATATAAAGACCTTGGAAAAATAATCTATGAATATATAATTATAAGGTAATCCCAAAGAGGAGCCTCACAAATGGATAAGCTCAAATTGTATAACTGTGTAGAATAGATAGCCTAACAGACTTTCCTTGCCCTAATTTTGATAATAAACAACTACAGATTCATTATATCTCATGGCTACAGATTTTGTTTTTGTTTTTTTTTAGGGTGAAAAGATACCTCAGGTACACAGAATTTCCAAAGCATATATATTTTCCCTCATCAGAGAAAAGTTTGCTACTTCATGATGGCTACACTGACTATTTAAATACACACTTTTTTATAATAAAACTTGTGGTTCAAATCATTCTTGAATTCCATCTTCATCAATATATAAATACTTATGTGTTTACAATATCTGTACTGATTCTTACATATACTTTGTAGTCACAATGATACAATTTTGAAGTTATTTTTCCTATTAAAGGTAATAACAGGATATTTGAAATATCAAAAATTTCAAAACAAAGGTATAAAAACAAAAACTGATTGTATATAATGACCTATTTCCAGGATGGGGAACTAAAAAATAAGCTTACTCTGTCATAGTCTCGTAGAATATTTGGCAGCATCATTAAAGGCTCTTCCATTTTTAACATCTGACTAAAATATCTGACCCTTCTTCACTATTATACAAATTGATGCTGACTTAAAGTAAAAATGTAAGGAATTTACATCTGTGTAAAAAATTCCTAGTCCAGGTCGACATCTGTGATACAATAAGTATTTACCTCGCTGGCTTTTCCTTTCTTATCAATTAAACTACATGTTTTTATAGAACTTATACAAAATACAGAGTTATATAGGGATTTTAAGTCAATACTGGACAATATAAAGAAAATGAAAATAGGTTGACATGGGTCACTCGTAAGTAATATCGGCAAATTATCTTCTTGTAATTGTGAGATATACACAAAAAAAAATCTGTTCAAGGGAAAAAAATCAATGCAAAGAAGATGATTTTTACTTATTACGGAATCTAGAAAGAGAATAATAAAATAAGGCATTGTTACTTTATTGTAAACTGTACAGTTCTGAACACCAAATTATCCCACAGCAATTAAAAATTACAAAGAATTTATGGACAATGTTGGCTCTGTACAAATTCCCTTTAAAAACCACAGGCCTTACACATAGACATGTTATTTTTCTATCCTAAAAGTACTATTTAGACACATGGAAGTGTACAGTACTTAGCCGGTAGTATTAGTTATGAGTGTATTATGTAAGTTATTTTTACTTAACTCCTATACTGGAAAAGTGGATTATCTCTTAAAAGTTTGACTGATTGATTTGGTCGTGTTTAATGCCACATTCAACATACTAGGCTTAATCATGTCAGCTAGTTTTTATTGATGGAGGAAGCTTGTGACTTGGAGGGAACCCTGACAATACACTTTATCGCTATATGTCTGCCATTATAGGACATCACAAAGGTTATCATGAAATTCTGATATCATAATACAAAATATCTGATGCCAAAATGGAAAAGTGATTGTTGTATGACGTCAAAAGTTCAAGCAGGGCAGATTCTCGGGTCAACCAGCACAGATTTCCAAATAGCGATAAGATTTATCATAGTCAATTCTGGAGTGGTACTCGCCATGCTGAAGCAGAGTTGGAATTAACCACCCCAGTGATAAGTGATAACTGTAAATGAACTACTTGTAGAAAGAAATGACAATACATGTAACATCAGATGGTTTCTTAATTATCATTTGTATTATACAGAAAGATATTGGAACTATTCCATAGAAATAATGAAAGTTTTGCTTTTAATTTCCTTTAAACAACCTTTTTTTGTAACCATTGAAACACAGAATATCTTGAATAGACCTTTTATTAGTTTGATCAGTAACAAACTAGTAGTATGGTAGGAAGGAAAATATTTGTTTAAGGGTTTAGTTACCTTCAACTGAAAACTTCCCAATTGTGTGTTCTTAAAAGATAAAACAAATTCAGTGGCTACATGTATATATATCTATAGAGATTACGTTCCTTAATGAAAAATGAAGGGTCTACAATGCTGTGAATTAGGTTATTATAAATCCCAACCATAAAGTCATGAAGAAAACCTAAAAGTTCAGATGATATAGGATTCCATTTATGCAACTAGATATAAGACATTCCATAAATTTTCCCACAGCGTGATATTATGGAGACAATATTTTGTCAATAACAGATTAATTACACATGGTCTCAAATATATCACCAGGGTATGAAGAATAATTAAAGATCACAACATGTTTTGATGGCAGATTATAAAATCTCTGGTCTTCAAACACATAATGTATGTATGGCAAAGAACAGGCTGTTGACTGGTGAACAAAAATCTGTTAAGTGTACCAAAATAAAGACATATTTAAAAGAGCAAACAAAAGATTCAGGAAAGAAGTAACCAAGATGAACACAGCTAACCTTTTACAAGCCAGTATACAGTTTAAAGATAAATGTTAAAGACATCTTCAAATGTTATCGGAAAAGTGGGGAGCAATGTCTTCTTTCCACCTTTCAAATGCATGTCTATTTAAAGAAGATAATGTCACATGGGAAAGTCTGCGGGATTATACAAACAACATTGATACAAAATAGAATTATTCAACAATACATGTACCATGATGCTTATACATAGTCTACAATATCCCCAGCTCTTCACAAAATTTGACCTTAAATAAAAAAAAATATCATCCAAACTTAATCACCTGATATTTTTTTTCTTTCTCATATGAAGATAAACTTTTGTTTTGATAATGAAAAATACCAAGAACCAAACTTCAAAATTACCTTATTTGGTTTGTAGCACCAAGAAGTTTAAGGTTTAGCACTGAGAACTCAACTGTAACTCTTTTAAAATATAACAAAACCAGTTCAGTACAGTGCTAATTGTCATGATTGTTGTTGATTTTCTTGAACATTTGTTTTTCACTTTGTTTTGCCTTTAGAAAGGTCGGATATTGTACTAACATATCAAGGACTCTGCCGTCTCATTGATGTATACATGACATTTCACCATATAAGACCCTTAAATCGTCACATGGGTAGTCAAGGTCGATCAAACCCCGAACCCCCCCCCCTCGTCTGCTTTTACAAGAAAAGTCTGAACTAAATAAAAATATATACATTTCTGATTACATCAAGTCAAAGAACTGAAATCAATAAACATGATAAATAGCCTGTTTTTATTAAACACAAATCTAAGTTCTGGTGAATTTGTTTATATAAAGAGAACTAATAAGTTTTTCTGAGATTATCACCTTTAAGCATGTAGGTAAAACGTCTACAGTAAGTACTCAATTATAAGCATAATTTATGAGGTATTGATTAAATATCATGATTGGTATTATTTGTAAAGACTGATAAGAGTATGTTTGACACTTCAGCAGACTATCTGATAGTTTCATATGAAGAAATGTACTATTAATTTCAAAGTCCAACACATTTTAATTCAGTAGTATTAATAAATGCAGATAAGGGTTAAACTCCAATTAGACAGCAACCCAACAACCTAAATATATCAAAAACAAACTTTACTTAGTAGACAATCTTCTACAACAAATTTAGGTCCAACTCTATCATGTCTATATAAGATTAAATGATTTTTTAAAATGGTCTTTGATAAACTGAACACAGACCCTCTCCCTCAATATCCAACATGGATAAAACATTCTCAATACACAAAAGTTTAGATAGCTAGACAGTTATAAACAGTCCTGCTTTATCACGTTCAAGGCAAAATGTCATTTCAATCACCTACTTGGAAAGTTCTGTTGGCCATAAGTTTCTCAAAGGTATAATACAGAAGTAACTAAGGTCAACAGTATTCAATGATAATCTATTTGTTCATGCCTTCTACAATGAGAACCTCAGGAAATATTAGTAAAATAACAAACTGTACAACACATAAAAAAAGAATTATTGTTGTTGTTGTTTACTATGAACTTCAGCGCTAGAGATTTTTGTAAATAACAAAGAATTTCAACGCCTAAGAGATTTTGAAACTACAATGACCTTTTGTTAGGTCACCCTGCATAAAACAAATGTGATATAGCGCTAAAACAGATATACAGTGATAAATAAGGGCTTTCAATTAACTCAAAAATGGTGCCATCAGTCCAAAATCATATAAAAGTAGAAATGTTGTGGAACACAACTGAAGTCTCTGTAGCCCTGTAGAAATAGCAATACTATAGTTTAAGCTGTGAAAGCTCAAACAAAATATTAGATGTTATTGCCTGCTTTAGCCAACACATTTTTTTTTCTTTATCTCTTGGTCTCCATTTTTTTACTGACAGCTGACAAGAGTTTGTATTTTTCTATTGTTTACCATTGTGTATTCATCATATTCCATCGGTGAAAAAAGAGCTGTATTCAATACTGAAAGTCTGATATCCTAATTACATTAGAAACTCATCAATAAATTACTACACCGTCAAATAGGGATAAAATTGCAGAACAGAGTCTCTAGGAACAAAAAACAAATTCTCAGAGGTGAGCAGCCTAAACTCAATTTTCATACATGTAAACTGACATGAAGGCCATTTTATCTATTTCAGAATGTATGTTATTTACAGGAGGATGATATTCCATCAATAGACCAAGCCATCTTCTCCCAAATGAATTTTATATTTGATATAACCAGTAAAATGATACTACTGTATTTGATTAGACAAATGATAACATTCTATTTTTCTACATGTTGTGGAAAGAGATCTCCCAGATCTAAAAATGTTAAGGAAATCCTTAAGCCATAGATAGAAATTCTAAACAAAACAGATGGAAACAAAGGGAACTCAGTGGCGGATCCAGAAATTTATATAAGGGGAGGGGGGCACTGACTGCCTAAGAGGGCATCCCCTCCATTTGTGCTTCATTTATTTCCTAAATAGTCAACCAATAATTTATAACTGTATCAATTTATATGGATAATAAATCATACAAATTTTATACAAATGAAAGTCCCCTAAAAAATCTTACTGTAAGCCAAAATACAGAATACCTAATTTAGAAAAGCAATAACTCTTTAAATAAAAATGCTCATATCAGCACAAAAAATTGAGGTATCAAATATGTTGTCAGGAGCTCAATTTTGTATGCTTATATTTTACATAGTTTTATGATCATATCAAATACATTTGTAAATCAGCTATGCCCTCTTCATTCATTTCATTTTAATTATCCAAGGAAATGATCCTTGCAAAATACACTTGTTGAACGTTTACAAAGGTGTCTATAAAGTCTATCTCAGATCTATATAAACAAAAGATTTTAAACACTTGGTTGGCAATGAACAAATACATCTACTTAAAATCCATTATGATATACGTTATAGGACTCACGGAAATATTTAAATTTTCAACTTAAATAATTTTCAAATTTTAATGTCCATGTAAATATTATAATATACAGATGCCTTAAACATAATATGTATGATAAATAAATGATATAAACAAAATGTAAATCAGTAAACAAATTCATAAAGATCATTTAGACTCCCCACTGTTCACAGGAAATTTTATAGCCACCAGCAAAAGAAGAATATTTAACAGTTGAATCAATCAGAGCTAGCCATTTTTTCTTGATAAACAATTATGCACACTTAGTAATGACATTATTTTCACTATTTGTAGTACAAAATTTGAATCAATACACGTTTTACATACCTCTATTTGTTTAGAAAACAAACTAAACATGTCATCTGGTGTGTATTCCTAAATGTAAATGATTAAATCCCACCCCCATATACACTTCAAACCGTTCAACTCTGAACTTAGGCATAAAATAATAGGCTAATAGGAAATACTGTGTGTTACTGCTAGAAAATTATTGATGCATTTTATAAAGATATCATAATGAAGGGGCTATAATAGTTATCTGTTATTATTATACAAACATGATGTAACCTGCATTTCATTGTGAAAAAATATAGTAATGGTGAGGCCTTCAAAAGGGGATTTTTTTTCTAGTGAAAGAAGAAATATTTTAAACTGTCTGTGCCTTTGCAGTGAAATAGTAATAACTAAATGGAAAATAAATTATATGAAAGTTTCATATGTAGAACTTTTATAAAACACTGTGTAAACACACAGTGTTTTATAATGTAGCTCTGCAATATGACAGGTTTTTTGTATTTAAAAAAAAACATTGAAAGAGACTGGTAAAAAAAAATCTTACATAAAAATTTCAAGGAGTTTTAGTGCTATCTTTTGGCATACCATATAGCAATATATCCTTTAGTTATTGGTCTGATTTAGTTCTTTGTTGACAAAATATATTAAAAAGATAATCTCTAAAATTTGAAAAATAAGTCCACAATAACAACAATGCATGAATTAAGTTGATCTAAAGGTTTTATTTACTTCAAGATCATCCTTAAATAAATCCTTAATTTTGTGTCAACAGGTTTTTCCAAACTTTTTTGCATTTTAGTAATACAGAACTCATCCGTAAACTTTAAAAATATCTTCAAAAGTTGGCAAATAAAAGTTGCACAGAAAATTATACACCTGGACTTAATTTAAACAGACTTTATATAATTTATAAAAGAAAATGGTAAATTTCACCGTATTTGCATGAATTAGGAAAACTTATGTGAGCAGCTCTTATTGATCAAATCAAAATCAAAATTTACTTTTTCTTTGTGAATAGACCGAGACCGAGAAAACTAACACCCATGCTTTTTGAAAGGTTAATCTAACAATTAACTTGTGGAAAAACTATCTTTACAAAATGAAAAATACAATTTAGTTTTTTGTAAAATGATATGATAGAAAACTTGATAGTTTTAACATTTAAATATATATAATCTCCGACTGATGTCCTTTTAAATTTACAGGTAACATAAAATAGTAATTAACATGATCTTACCAAGGAAAGGTAACTCTACCTTCACCAGCATCTTATAGGTCAGAGAACTTCATAGACCAGGCATTTAAATTTATTGGATTTGTTTCTTGCTAACTGGATTTGATGTCAATGACTCAATATTGATGTAGGTTTCTAGAAACTGTGTCATCAGAAGATGCAGCCCTTTAGCTTCTTATAAGAAGGAAAAAAAGGAACAATATTTTGTAGAATTCCAAATAGTCTTAGAAAGATAAAGGGTAATGGGGTTTTGGTTTCCCATTAAAAAACAACCCATGTCTTGAATTTATTTTCATTAGTTGGTTCATTAGTGTTTGCTTTCCATAGCATCAGCGCAAAAAGGCTATATCGCAGTGAATATAATATAGTTGGGGTCTTTATACCTTCAAAGATGATCATTTACAGAAATTTTATAACAAGTGGTTTGGTATTTAAGGTCTATATTATTTGCATTAATTTTTCAAGAATGAGACCTACCGAATTAAGACTATTTACAAGGTTTGTAATAACATGAGCAACATGACGGGTGCCACATGTGGAGCAGGATCTGCTTACCTTTCCTGAGCACCTGTGATCACCCCTAGTTGTTGATGGGGTCCCTGTTGCTTATAGTCTTTAGTTTTCTATGTTGTGTCTTGTGTACTTTTATTTGTCTGTTTGTCTTTTCTTTTTTTAGCCAGATTTTGTCAGTTTATTTTCGATCTATGAGTTTGAATGTCCCTCTGGTATCTTTTGCCCCTCTTCTATGGTAAAATAGTATAAGCATTGCATAAGATTGTGTTGTTCTGCTATTCTGCATTTAAGGTGGTTCGCGGGTCTAAATCATTTATATAGGATTTCTCTATATTTTTCTATAAATGAACTTTATCTTATAGTTAATAGAAAAATAAAATAAAAAAGTGGGGTCACCGTTCATTTGCGCTCACAATCTGCCTTCGAAAGAAGCATATATTTTTGTAAAGGTGTTTTTTTTCTGTTGAAGTAATAGGAGAAATAAAGGTAATATCGAAATAAAAAAAAGAAATTTATTACAGAAATCGCTAAAATTTTACAATAATTTAGTTTAAGAACAGCTTATATGGAAATTATATTAAAAAAGATAGGTCACCGATGAGTTGAAAAAGATATTTCAATTTTAGAGCCAAAAAATGGCATTTTTCCACCAAAGGGAGATAATTTGGAACTTTTTCAATGATGTATACATTTTGAAAGTCATCTGGGGCCAACACAAATTGATTGTTTTGAATGATTTTTGTACCATATAATAAAGTAACAACTACAAAAGGAAATAAATAAAATTTGAAATGAAAAACAAATGTTTGATTTTTTTCGGAAATTTTTATACCCTCGAGCCTCCTTAACTATAATACAGCAGGACTTGGTTGGAGACATCACAAAACATGTTTAACCCTGTCATATTTTTGCGCATGAGCCGCTGACATTTGTTAGTCTTGAATTTTTGTTAATTTTAGTTCATTTATATGTTTTTGGGGTTTTAAGTGTGATGTCATTTTTCACTGAATTAGTAAAAAATGTTTATTTAGGGGCCAGCTGAGGACCAACTCCGGCTGCTGGACTTTCTCATTGTGTTGAAGACCCATTAGTGTCCTTCGGCTGTTGTCTGCTCTATGGTCGGGTTGTTTTCTCTTTTGACATATTCCCCATTTCCTTTCTCACTTTTATCTAAATAGCAGCACAACAATGTTAAATCTAGAAATTTGCAGAATTTTGTTTTGTTCTTCCCTCACTGAAATTAAATTATAAAAATAAAATTCCATGATGTTAGCACATTGCAGGTGGATTATGAGAGATTTTATAAGAATGCTAAGCAATAAAGAAGTCTTAAAATTTTCACAAAAATAAATTTAAAGTTGTCATTTCCTCAGCATGTACTGATAAAAACATACCACTTAAATGCAAGGTGTAAAATATTATCATGCACAAACATTAATATAAACTGGATTTTTTTTTCAAAGGAAGCTATGTTATGTAATATTTTTGAACCAATTATTTCTATTGACTAGTTGTAGTGGCTACATAGACACACTGTCTACATATATACATCTTATCCAAACAGAATCTTAAAACATTGGAGGAAAATAAGTGTCATCTAAAAGAATGCTGCATTACTTGACAAACATAAGATTATAGAACAATTCTGTTGGTAAACTTTTTGTATGTACCAGTTCTCAACATTCTGCAACTAAATTAGCTGCTGAAGAGATTGTTCATCCATATTTTCTTGTAAAATTGATATAGCTGATATTTCTGGGGAGATGTAACTTCTTCAATATAGGGTCCCAGGGGCGTAGCTAGAAGGAAACGATGTGCAAGCAACTAAAAATTTTGGGACCCTTTTATGCAGAAAAATGTTTTATTTTTCGGTTTTCGGTCATAGGACGGTTATAAAAGAGGCGCTATATGTAGTCAGGACCTATAAAAAAATTATGATTGTAAAACTATTAATAAATCTTCTGAATAGAGTAATACATAAACAACACATATTTTTGATACAGAATTTACTCAAAATCGTCAAAAATATTCTCTTCGGGTCTAGGCAGAAACAAACTGCTTTTGTCAATATTCACACTGAATGAATATGCAGTAACTGCATGTCGTTGTTCATTGTTCACGGATCGTACATTTGTTATCAACATACGTAGTACACTGATATATCTCTATGGTAGCACTCGCAAGATGTTATAAACCAGCGTATATGTTCGGCATATTGCGATCTCCAAATTAAATTCGTCAAAATTACATGCCAGATCAGTTTCGTATGTCTCAGACAATGTTGAGATTTGTTCGTCTACACGATGAAGCAATTCAGCACAAAGAAGCGATTTTCTGATAATACAAGACGCGACTTCACTCTCCAATTCCCTTATCATATGGTCTATGAACGCAAAACATAATGAGACTTTCCAATACTGTTTTGGCGTGTTTGCAGGGTGATTGGCTCCGGTAGTCTGTCGACCACATCGCCTCGGCATATTTTCAATTATATCGAGGGGACCTGATAATTCTAATGCCGATTGGTACATCTCATTCCAAACTGCTGAACCCATACACTGTAAAATGTGCTCCAAAACTACATGTCTTAGACTGAATATTACAAATTCAAATCTTGAAAAAGATACAAGTTACTGTCCGATTTTGCCATCAATTCCAATAAAACTTTTATTTTGAAACCAAATGCCGTTATTCAATGATATTTCAACAATTAAAAAAGTGACAACATGTTTCCTTTAACATTCAATTTATAAGTTTTTATTTTGCCATTATTTTTTTTTGCATGCCGAATCAATGTGCACGCAACTGCGTGTTGGCGTATAGGGAGCTACGCGCCTGGGTCCCAAAATTTGATAAAAGCAAAAGTGAAACAAGAATGTGTCCAGAGAACATGCATGCCCAACTTGCACTATCATTTTCTATGTTCAGTGGCCTATGAAATTGGAGTCAAAACTTTAATTTGGCATTACAATTAGAAAGATCATATCATAGGGAACATGTGTACTAAGTTTCATGTTGATTGGATTTCAAATTTATCAAAAACTACCTCTAACTTAAACTTTATCAAAAAAACTTTATCCTGAAGCAGGACAACTGATGAATGGACGGATGGACAACCAAAGAACAGATGCACAGACCGAAAAACATAATGCCCCTAGGTGGAGCATAAAAATGGTAACCTATATATAACCCATAATGGTTTTGGTAATCTAAATGTCATTACTTATCTTTTCATAAAACTAAGTTAGCAAAAGCAGGAGCCTGAAAATGTAGTTTTAAATTGTCTAGCCTACCGGTGGTTAAAAAAACGCCTGATTTAATAAGCAATTGAGTTTGTAATGATTATTAGAGCTTAATATATTTTGAGCACCTGTGTATTGTTGATAACTGTATAATGCTATGGTATCTACATGAATTATTTCCGTTGGGTTGCTGTCTCAGTGACCAGTATTTACACCCAGTAATACATTTCCTCTCATTCATATTTCATGACCGATATACCCAGAAAAAATATTTAGGAGCCTCAAATCTATAATTTTCCCATATTAAAATATGACTGAACAATTAAAGCTTTTCTAAAGTTGGTAATTTAGTTTGCTTTTAGATTTTTACAATGCTAGACTTCCGATTTGGCATATCAAGCACGAAAAGCTTGTAATTAATTATTGATTTCTTTATGCTTATAATTACAGTAATTTTAGACAATTGTGATTTTATTATGAAACCTGTTGATAAGAAATCTGTATTATAAAAAATCGTTTATATTTATTCAGTGTGTTTTTAAAAAAAGACTTGACATGAAAAACCACCTAAAATGACATTCAATACATAAGATTTCAGTAAATAAATCAATTAAACCTTCATAAAATACCTCATGTGCAAAACTGCATAAAAAATGAAAAAATTGATTTCAAATGAATTTCAAAATTTTGTACACTAAGGATTCATTTAGATTTTGTCTACAGTCCATTACCTATTATAGATAGTCCAACTAGGTTGAGGGGTCATCTTTTTGTAAAAGCAGGAAATTAGATATATCAGTGTCAAAAATGTCAAACCTATACAACAATACATTAAATTATCATGAAATCAGTAAATGTGACAGAATTCTAGAATTTCTTGACAAGAAAAGCATGGATAAAATAACCTAGTAATAAAAACACTATTAAATGTCATTTTGTATGTGAAGATGGACACGTCAAACATGAAAATGAATGAAATAAATCATAGTGCATTAAAAATAGGTATAATTAGAGAATATTTTAAACAACTTATTTCCACAGACTTAAATTATTTTCGTTTTCTGAAAGTGAAAATCATATCCATTTTTTGTATTTATCATTATGTCATTTCCAATAGTCTGAAAATTGACAAATTCCACTATTTTCATTAGTCCCGTGTAAAATAGAGTTCATCTGTAGTGGCCTTCTTGAATGTCTAATTGCTAGCAAAAACTCATTGATTGCTTAAATCTACTAAATCCTGCTTTATATTCTGGTTTCTAAAACTTTTAACTATTTGAGTTTATTTTACCAAAATAACAATTTTTTGTAAGGATCATTATCCAACAAAATCCATGAATTAAACTGAATTATGTAACACAAAAAAAATCATAAATTCATATATTTGAACTTATTTATAAAAAAAAAAAAAAAAAAAAAAAAAGAAAATGAAATAAACCTTGATTATATTTCAGAATATATCCCAAACCAGGACAGTAAATTTGCATTAACAATTTAAAAACTGTGTCTTTGTCAATATTCAGTAGTATAAAACAAACTGACATAAACAATTTATTCTTGGACAAATATATATGTTCCACATTTTCATTTCATTTCCTTATCCTTAGTTATATACATATACAATAAATGTATTAATATTTGGGTATAATCAACTGAAATAATATTAAAATGTTTTTTTATTTCAAAACATTCTAACTTTTTACTTCCCATGCACTGTTCAATGTTATTTATATCAGACCCAGCTAGACTTAAAACCTGCAGTCATTTAAAACAAATTTTAATAAAAAATCTATTGAAACAGACAAATGATCCAAGAAGCTGTTTTGAAAACAGTAATGAATATGTCCATATATGGCTAATAAAGACATTTACATGGTTATCTATACTGATCTGGTAGTGACAGATAAAATATGCGGAGGTGTAAGAGTACACACAAATCAATCTCATTTATCAACAGAACAAATCGACACAACTGTAAATCTACTGTCTACTGATTTTAATCCTAAAATAAATAAATGTTTATTTTATCTTTTATTTTTTTCAATGGAATTCCATCTTTTTAATGACATTTTTTCCCTCTGTATTTTGGTAGTGACAATTTTTGAATTGAGTTTTCGTGTCTGATCAGAATGTCATAAAATCAGCTGCTATTTTAAATGCTGTCCTCGGAACCAACAACACTTGGCCGCTAGCACTTTTATCCTCTAACAACCTTCTCCAATTAGTCTTTTTCTGATTATTGACGGGTAAGGACATCACATAATGCATAATCAACGTGGAAAAATCAATCGGTAGCCGGAAAATATATCAACAGATAAGATTCAATGCTAGTCACAGGTTCTGATAACAGTGAAATAAGAGCATCAGAACGCCTCATTGGATACCAATGGCTTTAACATAACGCTGGCTTCCTGCCGAAAACTTCAAACGATCTACAACTGTCATCAAGTGGATTCTGTCATAATACACAGCATCAATATTTCTTGAAAATCAATTAGCCAACAATGCAAGAAAGAAAAAATCATACTTTTGTGAATAAATTTTCTGGCTCTTTTGTTACTATGAAGGCAATGACCTTTGGGGAGTAACAATAACCACACATCATAACACATACCAACACAGTGAGTGGACAATGGAAGTTTGAAATGCAAACAGTGTATACCAAACTCCTACTGTAATACTAATAGTCTGATCTATACAGGTAGACCAAGAAAAGACTGTTCAGCCAGCTAGACCTTCACAACGAATTTTATCAAATATGTGAAAACTTATAAGACTTTCATATTGTTTTACAATTGAAATGTAAGAAAACCAACTCTTAGACACATATTTTCAGTAATTGATATCTTCAATAATTTTGGTTCAAGTTTCATTTTGAAACTAATCATTTGTGAATAAAAGAAAGTGGGGTACACATCAAGGGACTGCAAGTCAATTTCCTTTTCTAGAACCCTATAACTTCAGTGGCAGATCCAGAAATTTGGGGGCCACTCCAGTCATGCTTTAGTGATTCCCTATATAATCAACCAAATTTTTTCAAGAAAAGGGGGGCCCAGGTTGCTCCTCCCTAAATCCTCCTCTGATCTTTTAAAGAATAAATAATACACAATGTCAATCTGAACTATATGAGGAAGTGGGGTATGGGCCCCTGTGCAAAACCTTCATGGGCACTCCCTGCATGGTAAACTAATATATATACGATAAAACAGTCACCCATGGGACAACAAAAAACTGACTTTCTTTGAAAAGTTGGATGACCTTTAATTTGAGGTTGAAAATGCATTGGTATTATCCCATTAGAGACAATAAGAGTATGACCAGACATTAGAAATTGGAGTGATCTGTCTAGCAGGTTTGATTGTGTATATGGTTTTTGGAGTTGGATCTTCTCCAACCAATGAAACAATAACATCACAAGTTTGGTTATAGTTGGACACATGGTTAAAAGATAACATTAAGAAACCAAGACATTGTCTAAATTCTAGTCTATCATTAGCTGCAGTTACCTTCATCATTGTTCCCAAAAATATATCAAGGTTTTCCTCATCTTGTAGGGAATTATCAAGTAAAGTTTGGTGAACATATTGCTAATAGTTTAAAAGAATTTGTCTAGCATTAAAAATGTTGATGTCCAAATGCCATGACAATTTACCATATCAATAAGACAAGTTTGACTTGGTCACAAATGGTTTATAAAGAAGTCAAATGATCTTTAGTTAAAAAAAAATCAATTACCAGTAAGCTTAAAGAGGTAAAACTGACAGTTCATTAGAGAGTGGCCGAACCACACATGAAATACAGTAAGAGAGTTCAACATAAGTCTTCAACTGCACACAAGTGTCAGGCAAAGATGGACAAGAGGCTCCTTAGAACCTGAATCACTCACCTGGAATTTGTTTAATAAATCTTGCATCAATGATTATTTTGCTGTTTAACGTATAACATTCAAAGTTTCTCACATAGTTTCTGCAAACTGAAAAAAAATCATCTTTCAAGGGCAATGATTCCTATAAAAGATCAATTGCTGATTTCTGTCATGTTTAACTTATAAGTAGGTCATCTGACTTATTTGTAAGTCTTACTTTGCTGAACATTTTTGCTGTTTAATTAAATTTCTCTGTATATCTATAAAATATTTCAAGATGATAACCAAAAATGAGAAAAATTACCGTTTGTAGGGCAATTACTACTAAAAGGTTTATCTGATTCATCTGAAAATATAGCAGCAAATAGATTTTGACATGTGAATCTTATAAACCAAATGTCAAATTGCTGAAAGTGCTTTAATTTCGAGAAATATTAATAAGCCAAAATTTGGGCAAAAACATTTTACCCTATGTTCGAAGTTATAAGAATCATTGGTTGAAATTGGGTTAGTTGTTTCAGAGGAGAAGAGATTGGAAAAAGTGCACATCTACAGATGACAAGTGATAGCAAAAGCTCACATGGCTCTCTGGACCAGGTGAGCTAAAATGACATTTTAATTACTGGAATATCATGATTCATTCACAGAATATTATAACAGTACATACAAATTTTACTATTATAGCAAACCTTAATAAAGAGTTTTAGCTGTATTTTATCAATACTTTTTCATTTTTATTTTTCTTAAGGTGGCTTTATGATGAAATAATATGTATTTTACCTGGAAATTTAATCATTATTTCATCCATTTTAGAAGTTAACGAAGCAGTTTTTAAATACATTGCCTTAATGTCTTTCCAATATCCTGTTTGGCACCAACAAGTATTTCAATTCACTTCATTTCCTCTTGCAGAATTTCAAATGTTAATACAATCAACATTTATTGAATACGTGTCTTTTTTACGTCTTGCAGCGTTATATTTTTTATAATTCCATTATCAATGTAGGTCGCGATCAAGTAAATCCAAGACAAAATTTAAAAAGTAATTGAAGTCTGTACAGACTTTGACATATCTATCTATTCTAAAGTACACGGAACTGCGGCACTCCTTAAATGTTCAACAACAAATCACATCTTAAAGAAATTCTTAAGTCAAAAAATGATACCATTTATAAAGTCCGTTTTCTTCTGTCAATTCAGATACTAATTAGTTTGATTAATAAAAATTAACTTTTCCCAATAAAGGAAAATTTATTTTGAACAAAACAGCAAAACAATTCTTTGAAATTACAAAAATTACAAAAAGTTAATTTGACAAAAATTATTCTTACCAAATACATTTTCCAATAGTTTTACTAAGTAGTATGTGAAAGAACAACATTTTCACAATTAGAGCCAAACTTCAGTTGTAATAAATCCAATGCTAATGAAATGCATCTGATCTTTATCAAAAAAAAAAATTGAAACTGAAAATTTCATAACCAAATTGATATTTTCTTAATTTTTTTTAACTCTTTATCTAAATGCATTGGAAGACATGGTTAAATTTATTGAAATCAACGAGAATGAAAACATAAAATATCTTAATTCCATTACTTTATGTTCAATATTTCAATAATTGTAATGTGGAAAATCTAATATCGTGCAGAAAATCCCTCAGAAAATCCCAAAATCAAAATTAATCAATTAAGGGATATAACTCTTAGACAGTAAAGGTCAAAATTGACAACTAAAAAAAAAGGTACTTTGAATATCATCTTGTTAGCCTCAGAAAAACTAATTTTTAAGATGAAAAGGCATAAATCAAAATGTTTACACTGAGTGCTTACAATGCAATTTTCTATATAAATATTAGTTCCAGGAGGCATAAATCATTTCAAAATAATCGATTGGCACTATAGTTTTGTAACTTTTCCAAGGTATTGCTGGTACTGTACAAACCAATGACACAAGTTTCATAAAAATCTGTCTACAATTGTAGATGTAAGAGAGCCAACAAGACCGGAGGGATAGACACCCAGTATGTCTATGTCCTCCGCAAAGTGTTGCAAGGGAAACAATTACTCATTTAACATTATTGAAGATATATTTACATATTTTCAGCATTACCAATGGTATCATTTAACACTTAAAAATGATTTAATAATGTTCCAAATTAACTCCACTGAAATTCTTAATAACAAGAGCAATTTGTTCTCTTCTAACTTTACATAGTCAACTTAAATTCTGCCATGTTTCGGTTGCTTTTGCATCATGCATATCACTCAAGATTCTTGAGGTGTCAGACTACCAATTCACTCCCTTTAATTTAGAATGTATGAAAAAGAAGGAGCCCAATTCTGACACGAAATAGTACTTTTGATGCCATTGTTTTCTTAAACTAACAAACAGATTTGCAGAAATGAAACTTTCGGTGAAAAAGAAATATATTTAGTCCATTTTGAGCCAAAATTTACTTGTCTATGAATTTGCATTAAAAATTGAGGATTAATGCGCTCCAAATTTTATCAATTTAAGATTTCAAGAATTCCACAGGTTATTTTGAGGAGTACTTGACATCTGCAAGGCAGTTCTTTCTAAGAAGAACTATTAACATGAGTGAGTTGAATTGGCATGTAGAAAGGTGATACATGTACAATTCAGGACATGGCTGGTTTCTATGAAGTTAAACTCAAACTTAATTTTTAAGAAAGCTGTGAAAGTTGCAAAATTTAGTTGAATAGATAGTGATTTTGATTTGGTGGTTTGACATCTTGAGGCAGTTCAGGAATATAGTACATTTGTATGTTATGTTTAAACCTTGACTTGCAATTAGTGGTTATACAGATATATGTTCTAAATTTTATATAATTTTGTGTTGGTTAACTTATGTTATTGATAACCACAAATATGCATATTTTCGCATAGTCAATCATTATAAACTAAGGAAGAAATACAGGTTGTTTAAGTTAAGCTTAACCTTGCATAATGCAACACCAATAATCAAAATTTCAAATGTTTTGGTCAAGGCTAACTTAGGTTATTGAATGGGGAAAAGATTGAACAACAAATTTCCTCATTGCTCAATGTGGGAAACATATAAATACAGACATGTTTTTTTTTTCTTATTATTTCTTCAGAAAAATATTACCAAACCACCACAGACACGATTCTATATTCAATGTCTTAATTCTAATAGAAGTAAAAAATTTGTATGTTATATAAGTTTTTTTATTTAGTTACAAATGAATTATCTAGCGGTCGTTGATATCTTCAGACATTTGTCAACTGTGAAAATTGACAAAAGTAATCAAATTATGTAAAATCAAGATAACCTAAGAAAAAATCTATATCAAAATACAGAGACTGGTATGATTGCTAAAGAGACAACTATATGTACTGAGAACAAAGAACCAGGATGTAGTATCTACAGGTCACTTAACTAAGTCTGCCAATGTAAACATGATAAATTAGTAGGTTTTTATTTTAATTTAAAGTAATAGAATTTATTCCTGTATCTATATCAATATAACCAACAATTCAATCTAAATTAGCTTTTTTTATGAATGTGTAATTTTCCTTAATATATTTTCCTTAAGATTTTCTTTTGGATCCTTCTTTTCAATTTCATGTTAATACGTCAATTCTAAAAATATAACTGTTAACAGTAAAAATATAGAAATAAGAAAATGTGGTATGATTGATAATGAGACAACTCGCCACCAGAGCTAGACCTAATGATTTAGAAGATAACAACTATAGGTCACAGTATGGCCTACAACAATGAGCAAAAAACATACCATATGACTGCATTAAGTACATGAATAATCCTGATTTATAGGCCTTTTATAACTTACTTGTGGGACATTTTTATGGCCATATAAGGTGACCAGTATAGTTCTGTGGTCTTAGGTGGATATGTGTATCTCACACCACATATCCATATTTTTATATTATAGTTTAAACAAGAATGTGTCCAAAGTACACGGATGCCCCACTCGCACTATCCTTTTCCATGTTCCATGGATCGTGAAATTGGGCAATAATCTAATTTGGTATTAAAATTAGAAAGATTATACTATAGGGAACATATGTACTAAGTTTCAAGTTGATTGGACTTCAATTTCATCAAAAACTACCTTGACCAAAAACTTTAACCTGAAACTCCCACTTTCATTTTCTATGTTTAGTGGACCGTGAAATTGTGGTCAAAAGTCTAATTTGGCTTAAAAATTAAAAAGATTATATCATAAGCAACTAGTTTACTAAGTTTCAAGTTGATTGGACTTCAGCTTCACCAAAAACTACCTTGATCAAAAACTTTAACCTGAAACTCCCACTTTCATTTTCTATGTTCAGTGGACCGTGAAATTGGGGTCAAAAGTCTAATTTGGCTTTAAAATTAGAAAAATCATATCATAAGTATCAATTCTTCTAAGTTTCAAGTTGATTGGACTTCAGCTTCAGCAAAAACTACCTTGACCAAAAACTTTAACCTGAACGGACGCACAGACGGACGAACGGAGCCACAGACCAGAAAACACAATGCCACTCTACTATCGTAGGTGGGGCATAAAAATAAAGCTGAACAGATCATTGTAAACTAACCATCTAGTTTCCATCAGTGATTTATCAATGCGACTTTTGCCAGAAGAAAAATAACGGCAAAATGTCAAACTGGGAACTTGACTTCTACATGAATAAATTACTAAAGTAAGATATTAAGGATAATAAATCATGGTTAAGTCAACTAGAAAAGGCTGAACACTAAATAAAATATTAGTGAAGTTCATTTACACTAAATTCTACAACTACATTTAACAAGGTTAAATAATTCCTACATTAAAAATACATTTTATGCATATGAGATCAAACCAATAAGAATGCCTAAAGTTGATCTTAATAGTATAGTAATTTAAGATGAAAACATGTTTTGTAAATAATTTATTGCCCTTAATTAGTAGAGAATGAAGTTATTCAAAATATAAATGATCAAAGATCAGATAGAAAATAGGTCACATTAAAAAAATAGAGGAGATAAATCTATGGAAGTTCCAGTTTCCAACCATGACAATAAAACTATCCAGTAATATGACTATAAAATACTATCTGTTGATTTCAACAACTTCTTTATTGTTCAATGCAATTTACCCTTAGATTAACAGCTACATCAGAGAAAAATCCAATAAAAAGTATTTGACATGCTACAGTACACAGATCAATGATTATATTCTGAACAACTGTGAAAGGGAGACAACTCTAATCGTATTACTATAATAAATGATCAAATATTTTGATATCTACCAGTGCTTGATTAAGTTCAGACTTCAGGAGTTTTAGGCCAATTCCCATTATATAACAAAATTCAGTTAATTTTCATAGAGATTTATAAATGTGTGAAATCTAAATTTTATTTCTTAAGGTCTTTTCTCTAGGCGAGGAAAGACCTTATTTTTTTCTAATGTTTTTTTTCTTATTTTTCTTGCAGCATTTTTTTGGCACGCCCTCCTACCGCTTCTATTAAAGTTATCAATACCAAATTTAAACCATCAATAGACCTCATCATGAACTTCTACCAGATAGACTTTTGTAGGATTTTATCATTTCCTTTATCTTTTAACACCTTTTTTTAAAATTTATTTTAGTATTGTTTTGACAAATTTAGTTATATATGGTAACTTTGAATTTGACGATGTTTGGTCAAAATAAGAACCTTTTGACCTCTACTCCTTTGCTCACTTTGTTAGCAATAGAAAGGTTGCAATGAGGAGCTTAAAACAAAGTATTGAACCATAACATCAATCTAAAAGAAAAGTAAACAAAAATTACAATATATAAAGTTCCATCACAGCCAAAAAAACCTTCTTTTTTAGAAATAAACTTTAAGGCAATACTCACCACTCCATCAAGACCAAGGGCAGCTGCCTGCAGTTCAAGGTCTGTATCTAATAAAAAGATAAAAAATAAACGCTATTAAAAAAAAATTCAAACGATTTTTTCTTTCAGTATGTAGCTGTCATGCAGCAATTTACTGACATATTGGGTTATCTTTTTGCGCCAAAAATGAACTTATTTGCGCCCATGCTACTTCAGCACCACATCAATTTAAGAATAAAAGGTATCATTTGCGCCAATAATAAATCATGTAATTGGCCAATTTCATGCATATATCTATTTTTACTATACATTTAAATGATTGACTTCCATCCTTGATCAAACTCTATTTTCTAAAAGGATATATCAGAAATCTTTACATATGAAAAACTATTCTATAACTGAAAATTTTTCTTAATTTTGATGTGACAGTGTCAAATTCAATCTAAAGTGGATAGGTCAATTATAGTACATGTAGGTATAAAAAATAATGTAAACTGGTAAGTATGGCGCAATTTGAATCCGTTTATTGGAGCAATTAATACCATCAGAAAAATATAGTGTTGCAGTTAATACCTTTTCAAAACTGTAGTTGGCGCAAATTGATACTGGCCAACATATTCAACTTAAGTCATTTTCAATTAATAGAAACAAAGGTTTTTTTAAAGTCATCTTTAATTCAATCTATTTTTTAAACTCCAACCATTTAGACCAGGAAATACTGTATAAAACACCTTTCTATGGCTGAAGACTTTGTGTTGACCTTAAGATATTTTGGCTGTTTGTGGGGATTCACTGATGCATACCCCACATTCCTTTTTTATTTCAATTTTGATGTAGTGTATTACAACACAAAAAGAAAATCAAAGTGCTTGTTAGCACTGAGGGGTAAAGATTGCATTTATCTATCAATGGGAAGTCAAATTAAATATTGCATTGTATAAAGCATTCAACTACAATTCTGGACAAATGAAGATAACTGCAGTTCATGCAATCTTTACCCAAACATGGGGCTCTGTGTGCTCATTTAAGGTAAAAGTACCATTTATGGTTTTATAACTTAAATCCATTGCAGCATATTTTCAATGCAACAGTCAAACAAGCATTCTCTCTGTAAATTAAAGCAATTATAATTTCTGTCATTTATTGACAAATGCTTGCCTCAAGCTTTATTCAGAGTAGCTAGTATATTTCATCTGCTTAAATAATATGGCTGGGTTTCTTTTTTTTATATTACGATAGTTGATTGATCACCGTCATTTATTGTCTGTTGACTCTTCAATATAATAAAACACTTACTGACTGGATATTCATGAAATAGTTAAGTTTATTGTCCCCTCAGATACAACTATTGCCCTCGGCTAGGCCTCAGGGCAATAGTTGCACCTTGGGACAATAAACTTACTATTCCATTCATACCCAGTCAAAAGATATACACTATTAAATTGTTTGAATGAGTATGTATGTGCTTTTTTTTTAACTCATTTGAAAGCCAGTTCTGAGGTGTTTATAAGATAATTAAAAGAATTTCAAAATTAAGGTCAACACCTCTAATAGGGGATATCCCCCATAAATAGGGATAGTTGGCAGGTCTGGCATTTCTTTTTGTTTTGTTTGAAGCTACTTACTTGCAAATTAAGTGTTATTTACCAATGCAATGTAGAATAAGCAATATATTCAAATTAATGTTTTGTGGCAAAGCAACTGTATAAGGAATGCCCTTTATGTGGAAACATTTACCTTGTTAAAAACATTTGACACTTAGTTTACAACTTACAAGGTCAAATTATAGTGATAAAAAGATATGGGTGGAAAATACAGACATGTGCTGATTTCACCACAAATAAATATTTCCTAACTTCATTGCAGAAAGGTAATGTGTACTTTGATCTTATACTGCTTTAGTAAAGAGCAAGGACTGAGCTGGTACTTGGTTAGACCACAATGTTTCCACAGTAAAGAATAGATGTTGACTAGGTAAAATCTACACTTTAGGGGAAACAACTTCAAGGTTGTCAAGATTTATTGAAATGTTAAAAGTAGATATAGTTTGTTAGATTTTCTGAAATGTTTAGAGTAGATATAGTTTGTTAGATTTTCTGAAATGTTTAGAATGTTAGATTTTCTGTTTAGAGTAGATAAATTTAGTTTTTCTTATATTTTCAGGGCAGTCAGAGCTTGTTTGCTGACCTTTTTTATAATGCAATCCTGTCATTCTTTATATAGTTTTAAAAGTATATTGGATACTCCAAACCCCAATAGCCTTTGACCCTGATTAGCTATACATTGGTGCATACCTGTCAACTGGCCTGTATCCTGCAGATAACACCCATTTATTTCAAACACTCCCGCCACCCCACCCCCAATTTTTTAAATACTCACTCGGTTGGTAATTCACCCTGAATTTCTAAAAATTGGCCATTTTCACCCAGATTCTTGAGCCTTTTGATTGATTTCTAAAGTGATTTTCCTTTGACATACTGGCAAAATGATAATTCATGGACAGAAAGTTTAACAAGCGGTGCTAACTGTAAAATTGAGTTACTTTCCACTTTTTGTCATCTTCCACAATATACACTTTTTAAAAAGGGGCACTAGCTACAAATTTAAGATGTATAAAAAATCTAATATCTTTTTTTATTTGCTCAATCAATAATGAAATGCAAATAGTGAAATAATAATTAGCTTTTAGCAGCTAAAAACATTAATTTTGAATTATTCACTTGCAAAGTGAAAAATTTGACCTCATTGAATCCGTATTCATGTGAACTTCAATTTAACCCCTTTGAGGTTGAGATGGATAACACGTGAATTGTTTCACAGTTCTAAAAATTCAAGATTTAGGGGCAAGAAAGCATATAAAAATTTAAGGCATTTTATTTTTATTTTTCAAAGATTCTTAATTCCAGATTAAATATTTTGGCAGATACTGAAATGATTGCATTTCAAAAGTTGTAAAAATTGACTAGAAAAAAAAGATCTTCATTCAAAGATGTAGAAACTTTTTGTATATATTATAATGTACCAAACATGTGCAAATTTTTTCACTAATTCCATTTATCTGCCAAAATAAGTGAAAATAAACATGTGAAAATAATCTGATATATTGTATTCAATTGAATATCCGCAATGCAAACAGGAACATTTGAATTTTATGGAACTTTAAATCTCTGAAAAATCTTACTTGTTGAAAATTGCTTTTCAACTGTAACACAAGCGAATTCTCCTTAATATTATGTCATCAAAGTGAAGTAAATTTTATTATTGTATAGCAATATAATATTTCCAACAGAAAGTAACCAAAAGTTAGTGTGCAATAAATCATCAAAATTCATGACGTCATCAACGACAAAATCTTAGTTTAAACCATTTTTTACTTTCAAATATTATATTGCTATACAATAAAAGGGTTATTGCATGAATATTGGGGAATATTGTCCCTCGTAGAACATATATTGCACTCGCAAGCTCATGCAATATAAAATTCTACTCGGGACAATATTCCCCAATATTCATGCAATAACCCTATATTATATGAAATTGACCATATATAATAATTCCAATATTTCTAGAATTAAGCCTGAAAGTTAAAATATTGACAAAACTAACTATATTGGATTTGACATTCAAACTAAATGAAAATTCTTTTCATGACAAAATAATTTTGTTAATTTTATGAATTTATCCTCATAAGAATAACAAACATTACAACATACTAAATTGCTAGCAAAGAATTATACTCTGCAAAAAATTGTTTAAGCTTAGACATTAAATTTGTGTTTAAAAGCAAATACCCATAAGAGGCATTTTAAAAAGCTAGAACTAAAGTATAAAAACAGGGAACAAAAAAAAACCAACTTACTCATGTCCATAGAAAGTGAGAAAAGTTTTATTATTGACTGTGCAACTTTTTATATATACCAGGTATTATATAAAGTGTTACTATTTCACACCTATATATTTCATTCAATATATTAGTACCAAATATGGTCATGTATGATGTTTGTATCCAAAATGAAGGAAAAAAAGAACAAATAACACCTACATCTTTTATCATTTGCCATGTATGATATAGAATCACAGTATATCCTTAAAATCATTCTACTTAAAAAAGGGACAAAAGATACCAGAGCTCATAAATCGAAAATAAACTGATAACGCCATGGCTAAAAATGAAAACAAACAATAGTACACATGACACATCATAGAAAACTAAAGAAATAAGCAACACAAACCCCACCAAAAAGTAGGGGTGATCTCAGGTGCTCTGGAAGGGTTAATTATTAATTACTTAATTATTGTTCAAAAATTCTTTAAATCCTTTTTAGCTCACATGCCATCTGTTAAGCTCAGATTAATTATTAATTACTTAATTATTGTTTAAAATTCTTTAAATCCTTTTTAGCTCACATGCCATCTGTTAAGGGGGCTCGCAGGTCTAAATCAACATTTTTTTCTAATATAGGATTTTGCTATTTTTTTCTTTGATTAAACTTTATCTTATACCTTATAGAAATATAAAATAAAAATATGGGGTCACCGTTCATTTAAGCTCACAATCTGCCTCCCACAGAAGCATACATATTTGTTAATGTCCTTTTTTTCTGTTGAACTAATAGGAGAAATATTGGTAATATCGAAATTACATTACAGAAATCGCTTAAATTTTACAATTATTTAGTTTATGTACACCTTTTTTGAAAACAATAATAAAAAAATATAGGTTATCGATGAGTTAAAAAAGATATTTCAATTTAAACGTCAAAAAATGACATTTGGTCCGAGACCACCATTGTCGTCCCTTGATTTTTGTTGTTCACCACCATTGTCGTCCCTTGATTTTCGTTGTTCACAAATATAGTCCCTAGTGTTGACAGTGGGTTACTTGCCATTAATTTTTATACCCCTTCCAAATTTATTTCTCCATGTTTTATGCCTCAAATTGCAAGTAGGGGGGGGGGGGGGGGGGTGAAATTACACTGTAAAAAAGTTTGGGTCCAGAATTTTAAAGGTAAGTAGTGATTTGGTCCAGGTAAAAAAGGTTGAAAAATAGCACTTCGGAAGCTGTCAAAAGATTTCAAGACGCCCTAAAGATAAAATTGTCCATATTTTGAGTTTGAGGCGATGAAGTTTTCTATAATTTTGATATAATTTGTCCCAAAAGTAGTACAACACACTGTAAAAGTTTCTTTGAGAAAGCGCAGGTGGGATTTTTTTTATTTTCATTTATGTTCTAAAAGAAATGCACTACGAAATAATTGTGGTCTCGGACCATTTTTGCTCCAGAGGGAGATAATTTGGAGCCTTTTCAATGATATAAACATTTTTAAAGTCATCTGTGGCCAAACCAAATCGATTTGTCTGGGTGATTTTTGTACCATATTATAAAGTAATAACTAATAGTGTAATAAATAAAATTTGTAATGAAAAAACAATTGTTAAATTTTTTGCTGATTTTCTTATACCCACGAGCCTCCTTAACTGTTGTTGTCTTTGTTAAACGTTTACACGTTGAACTTCTTCCAGAGAACCACTGAATGGAATGAAACCAAACATAGCATGAATGTTCCTTATGAGGTGCTGACCAAGTGTTGTAGTTACTTTGAAGATGATCCATCTTCCAAGATGGCTGCCAGCAGGTGACTTAGTTTAACATAGGACCCTCTGGACAATACAATACAAATGTCTTCTTCTAGAGAACCACTGAATTAAATGAAACCAAACATAGTATGAATGTTCCTTATGAAATGCTGACCAAATGTTGTAGTTACTTTGAAGATGATCCATTATCCAAGATGGCTGCCAGCAGGTGACTAAGTTTTACATAGGACCCTCTGGACAATACAATACAAATGTCTTCTTCTAGAGAACCACTGAATGAAATGAAACCAAACATGACAAGAATGTTCATTATGAAATGATGACCAAGTTTTGTAGTTACTATGAAGATGATCCATCTTCCAAGATGGTTACCATAGGTGATTAAGTTTAACATTGCACCCTCTGGACAATACAATACAAATGTCTTCTTCTAGAGAACCATTGAATTTAATGAAACCAAACATGGCATGAATGTTCCTTATGAAATGCTGACCAAGTGTTGTTACTTTGAAGCGGATCCATTATCTAAGATGGTTGCCAGTTTGGGACTTAGTTTAACATAGGACCCTCTGGACAATACAATACAAATCTCTTCTTCTAGAGGACCACTGAATGAAATGAAACCAAACATGGCATGAATGTTCCTTATGAGCTGCCACTGACCAAGTGTTGTTACTTTGTAGCTGATCCATCTTCCAAGATGGCTGCGAGAGGGGATTTAGTTTAACATAAGACCCTATGGGAAATACATACAAATGATACATTGAATGGAATGAAACCAAACATGGCATAAATGTTCCTTATAAGGTGCTGATGGGAGTATTGCTACTTTTATATAATTAGGAGGCCAATATTAAAATTTGGCCTCAATCAATATAAGGTTATCTGTTTTTAATCTATTTTTACATGATTTCCAAAACCAAAGTAGAATCAGGTTAGTAACACAGGCTCTTCGGAGCCTCTAGTTGTTACTAAAAGCATAATATGTTCTGTCAAAAAATCTTTGTACTACACTTACTCTTTATTTCATCCAAATTTGATTTAATGTAGCTTTCTAGTCATACTTATTTAATTTGATACTTAATAATAAAAAAAAGAATGTGTCTGAGGAAATGAATGCCTATGCTCAAGCTTCCTTATAATACATGAAAATGCTTTTGAGAGCCCAAATTCAAACTTTGTGGGATTTCAAAGCATTGTGCATGAGTTTAAGAATAAATTGCATTAAGAGTGTGGAAATGAAAATATTAGCAACTTTCCAAGTTATAAAGGGGAATAACTCTAGAATGGTAAGTGACACGCTGTCAAAATTTAACTATGTCTGCAAATTTATTTCATAGCATCCTTTGCATATTTACCAGGGGGTACAGTCTCAGTCCAGATCATCAAAATAAAAAAAATCTACCATAATTCTATTGCAATCTACATTTGTTTAAAACTGGCTGTCAATTGACCCCATCGTCAACATGTGTGATCTATGATAATATATCGGTAGGTGTAAATATTGACACCTCAGTGTGTGATGTCTTTTTGCAAAAGGCAATATGTATACCACATGTACATGTTCATTGGGATAGTAGAATATTTTTATAGGTGTTATACAATATAACAGATTATTAAGCATGATTAACAGGTTAGATCTTCTGACGTCCATTCGTTTTTGATACGTTTTGTTATTTGATTTTGCCATGTGATTATGGACTTTCCGAATTGATTTTCCTCTAAGTTCAGTATTTTTGTGATTTTACTTTTTTCCTAGACTATTTGCCCAATAACCCCTTAAAATAAATCCCAACCTATTGTGGTACAATATCAGAACAATTGAAATACTAATACACAACTATCTGTCCTGAAACCTGATAAATGCTGTTTTTGGCCCCTTTGGGCCCCTAATTCCTAAACCTTTGGGACTATTATTAAACCTTCAAAATCAATCCCAAGCTTCCTTTTGTAGTTATAAACATTGTGTTAAAATTTTATTGATTTCTTTTTACTTATTCCAAAGTTATTATCCGGAAACAATCCGTCTTCGGACGACGACGACATGATACCAATATAGGAGCAAAAAAAATTTAATTTTTGTGGTCGTATAAAAATATGTGAATAGGTCAGGAAAACTATCAGAAATATATGATAAGGTCAATAAAGTTTTTATAACTTCGTCTGTCATCTTTCTTGGTGTTCCCGGCGGTGTTCTATCAACCAATTTTCTCTCTATTAGCACTTTGATATATTTACCAAAGTTACATTACACACCAAAAGAAACCCAAACAATATGGGAAAAGGATATATTTTTACCTACACAATATATGAAAAGGTAAACATACATTTTTGCAATCTAAATTATATGAAAAGGTTGGGGGTTACAGAAACCCAGCGGCATCCCCTATCATTTCAAACCAGCAACAACATCACAGTTTGAGTAAGGCTGGATCCAAATCTGTAATTTAAGTTCACTCATCTGCAATATCCAAAAAGATAGCCAGCCCACAAAACCTATCATCAATCAATGAAAATTGCATAATAATTCAAAGCCACTGGACAATATCATAGGGAGCAGGGCCTCAAAATAGTGGTCAACTGAAATGTACTAATAGAAAATACAAAATATCTTTGATCTGTCACCAGTAGTTCCTATCAAATTAATGCAGAAAACTTAACATTGAAAATCATATATTAATTCAGTCATTGGAGCGTGTCCTAGGTGGCAGGGCCTCAAGATAGTCATCAAACTGATATGCACTGATAGTAATGCAACTGCATAGTAAATATTAATAATCTGTCACCAGTAGTTCCTACCTATCAAACTATCTTAAGCAGAAAACTTAACATTTGTTGATGTCAGAACCAGAGGTGGAAATGCAATCCATATATCTCCATTTCCCAAAGATGGTAAAATCCACATGTTAATTTTTCACACCTTCATCTCATTGCACAATAGTACTAAATATGGCTAGCATTGTATTTACAAGAAACATCTGAAGGAAAGGATAATGTTTATGACTTTTCTTTAACAAAGGGTATAAAAATATGTTCACATAATGTAAACAGACTTGAACACAAGCTGGATGAAATCAAATACAATTTAATGTTCTCTGAAAATCCTCCAGATATATACTGTTGTTGTGAAACATTTTTGGACAGTAACACCCAGGATAATTTTATACAAATTCCTGGGTTCATTTTAAACAGAAAAGATAGACTATCACGAGGTGGAGGTGGTTTGGTTGCTTATTTTTCAGAAAAAGTAACATTTAATAGAAAAGCTGAATTTGAAATAAGTGACATTGAAACAATGTGGTTTGAAATTAAACCAGTTCACAAAAAATCATTTTTATTATGTTCAGTATACAGACCTCCTAGTTCACTAATTAATTGGATTGATGAATTTGAAAAAGAAATTACAACTGCACTCAATCATATTTTAGTTGGTGATTTTAATATAGATTTTTTAAAACCTAATAAACAACCACAAAAATGGCTAAGTTTATTAGAAACCTACAATCTCAACCAGATAATTCAAGAAGCAACAAGAGTTACACCTGATTCTAGTACACTAATTGATCATGTTTATGTCACCAATAAAGATTTGATACCAGAATCACATGTTGCTAAATTTTCAATAAGTGATCATTATCCAGTTTGTTTAACTAGAAAAGAAAAACATTCCTCTTATATCAAAAAAGATATTCATACTACCATTTCTTACAGAAATTAAAAAAAATTCAATGAGACAAATTTTCTAAGTGACTTAGCTATTGCACCTTTTGATAGAATTGAACATGAAAGTCACCCAAATACATGTATTCAGATGTGGTATGACATATTTAATGCAGTTCTAGATAAACATGCACCAATTGTTACTAAAAGAGTAAAAAGAGACAGACAACCTGAATGGTTCAATAATGAAATTGCATATGACAGAAAAATGAGAGAGAAATACAATAAATTAGGAATGTGGTCCGAGTTCAAATTTTGGCGAAACAGGACAAAACACATAATCGATGAATCAAAAAGAAATTTTTATTCAAAGATGATAAAAGATTCAAAAGCTTCTAAAGATTTGTGGAAATGTATTCGAAGTCTTAACCCATCCCAACAAGAAAAGCCATATGAACTTTTAAATGAAGATGGTGTTAAAACTAATAATGTCAGTGACATTTGTAATGTTTTAATAAGTTTTTTACATCTTGTGTTGAAAACCTGAGGACTGACAGATGTATGAGCAAAACTCATGATTATGCAAAATTAAATCAATTTGTACAAAAGAAATTTACTAAGTCAGAACAAGTAAAATTTTCAATTCCACCAGTCACAATAAATGGTCTATTTACATACCTGCCAACTGTCACTATTTGTGGGGGATTTCCCCCATGGAGGCTCCCAAATGGAAATTTTGAAACAGCAATTTTGTCCACAATTTTATACAAAACAATTAATTTTACAATGACTGAAGGCTGGTAAAAGTATGAAGAAGCCAAAAAACAACATTAAAATATATTTGAAGGCCCCCTTGAAGGTTTGATGGGACTGTGGCAGCCATTTTGCATGTAAAACCCCCATGGGCATTTTGAAAAGTTGGCAGGTATGTATTTAATGAGATGATCAAACTTGACATTAATAAATCCACCGGATCTGATAACATAGGACCAAAATTTTTAAAATTGAGTGCTCCTTTCATAACATCATCTTTAACTTACATTTATAACAGAATAATAGATACAAGTACATTACCCAGTTTTAAAGAATGCAAGAGTAACCCCTGTTTTTAAAGCTGGTGAAAAATTCATGGCAACAAATTATAGACCAATTTCTGTACTTCCTGTTTTATCAAAACTTTTAGAAAAGCATGTTTCAAAACATTTGTATGACTACCTAAAAAGATTAGATCTTTTACACCCAGCACAGTCTGGGTTTCGACAAGAACACTCTTGCCAAACTGCCCTTATCAATATTATAGATAAATGGATACAGGATATGAATGATGGTAATATCAACTTAGCAGTCCTGTTGGATTTTAAGAAAGCTTTTGATGTAGTAGATCATGATATTCTCTGTAAAAAACTTGAAATTTATGGATTTGATAATACTGCTGTTTCTTTTTTTAAATCATATTTGAATGAAAGAACTCAACAAGTACAAATTGGTAATGCTCATTCTGAAAATTTTTATATCAAGTATGGTGTCCCCCAAGGCTCCATATTAGGCCCCCTTCTGTTTATATTATACATAAACGACCTTCCTATTTATATGAACAATTGTTGCACTGATTTATATGCCGATGATTCAACTTTACATCTTTCTGGTAATTGTTATCAAACTCTTACAGTCAAAGGTACAAGAAGATTTACATGGTGTAGAGGAATGGTGCAATGATAACAATATGTTCATCAATAAAAATAAAACAAAATATATGATTATTGGAACGAAGCAAAGAGCAATGCCACATTTAATACAATGAGAGCTGTTTAACTATTAACAATCAAGTGATACAATCTTCCACATGCGAAAGTCTTTTAGACATTAAAATTGACCCTTCCCTCACATGAACAAACCAAATTGATGTGATCTGCTCAAAAATATCATCTAGAGTATATCTACTATTAAAGATTAAAAAATTTCTAAATCTAGACTGCAGAAAATTATTCTATTGATTATTGTAGTATAGTGTGGAGTAGTTGTAGCAGTGAGGGTTTATAAAGGATATTAAAATTACAAAAGAGGGCTGCTAGATTAATACTAGAAACAGACCCATTCGCTCCTTCTGAACCTTTATTCAAACACTTAAACTGGATGACAGTTGAACAGAGAATAAAATATCATAAGATAGTGATGACATTTAAGTGCATTAAATGTGATGCCCCATCATATCTTACTAACAAGTTTCATTATGTTTCAGACAGAAATCCATACCCCTTGAGAAATGCTGTTCAAGGAAACCTCATACTCCCTAAACCAAAAACAGAATTGTTCAAAAAATCTTTTATGTATTCTGGACCATTCTTGTGGAATAATTTGCCAATACCGTTAAGAAGTATTACAAATGTTAATTCTTTCAAATACAAAATAACAGATCATTTATTGAAATCAACCTAGCTGTATCAATAATATTAAAAACTGATCATGTCATCATGTTTATTTTTTTTACATCACATTTTATCAAGTTGTACTAAAAATTATTATCATACTTGACTTTTTATACTAATGTATGCAATGTATATGTTTGCATTTTGTTTGATTTCTCATGATGAGGGCCTCAGGGAAGATTAGTTATATAGCTAACTGTGTAACCCTCTTAAAATAAAGTATTGTTGTTGTTGTTGTTGTTGTTATCCAATTTATTTTTGTTTTTCATAATAGACAGAACTCCTACATCTTTATCCTCTGCTATTCTAAATAAGGACTTGTTTGAATTCTGGAAAAATTGATAAGAAAAGTATCACGAAAACTCACCCAATTAAGCAATGTTCGTTCATACTGAAATATCAGTAAAAGTAAACTGAACCTTAGTCATATGTGAGGGGCCTGATGGGTCATTTTCCTTCTTCATGATCGGCACATTTTTGCCCTAGTGATCTGTTTTTCTACAGATTTGTTTTTATATATTTTCGTGATCCGGGATCATGGAAATTTATTTAATGTGAATCGTGATTGATAAAAAAAGTCGACTCGTGAATCCTGATGACCCCCCCCCCCCCCAAATCAAGCTCCTCATATGTTTATTGTGCCAATGTAATTTCTAAACTCAAAATTGTACCATTGCCATATTTTGCACACAAAAAAAATGGATATATGCTTGTACATGTTGTATAAGGATTGTTTGGTTTCTATATAAATGCTTTCCTTTTTTTCTGGATTCCAATTAAACTACATTTTTTGTTATTTGCTTAGTAAATTATTGATCTGGAGTATCTTGTGAAAGAATCAATTGTCATTTACATATTGAAACTGGCCACACATTTTAGTAAAGAGCATGTTAATCTTATACAACTACATGGAACAGAAGGTGCTAAAAACATTTTCAAAGTTAAAAAAATATATTATCACTTTAGTGAAACTACAAATCATCATTCCAACATTATACTTGATTAACCTTACAAAATGTTGTGCTATATCTAGACCAGTTGTTGTTGTTTGTTGTTGTTTGTGTCTTGTTTTGGGTTATTTTTTTAGGAGAAGGGCATTGGTGTTGTTATGGTATGTATTAAATGTCATACTTCCTGTTATACCTTTTAATGTATCTTCTTCTTATATCATTACACAAGTACTTATACATAAAAGCATTTATTTTCATTTTGGTATTTTTAACATCTACATGTTGTCAACAGAGAGCATGATTTAAGTTTCCAAAATTACAATGGTACTGATACAGTAAGCCACTGATGTACCAACTGAGCTAACAGGGCATTCCACAGTAACTAAGGGGAGATAAACCACTATACTCTCCCCTCCCCCCTCAAACATCATTAAACTATGATGAGGCCACTGTAATGATGATATCTACACATCTTGGGGTTTTCTAGTTGAACAACACTTTCATAACTGTAGAGCATAATTTAACTTTCAAATCACAAGTGTACACAACATTATCTTAAACCCTGACCCCCTTGCACATTGAGGCACCAATCAGCTGATCTAAAGGATTACTTCACTGGCACAGTTAATGGAGGGTGGTATTCATCAGGATCTTAAACCCTGAAACCCTTGCACATTGAGGCACTAATCAGCTGATCTAAAGGATTACTTCACTGGCACAGTTAATGGAGGGTGGTATTCATCAGGATCTTAAACCCTGAACCCCTTGCACATTGAGGCACCAATCAGCTGATCTAAAGGATAACTTCACTGGCACAGTTAATGGAGGGTGGTATTCATCAGGATCTTAAACCCTGAACCCCTTGCACATTGAGGCACCAATCAGCTGATCTAAAGGATTACTTCACTGGCACAGTTAATGGAGGGTGGTATTCATCAGAATCTTAAACCCTGAACCCTTGCACATTGAGGCATCAATCAGCTGATCTAAAGGATTACTTTACTGGCAGTTAATGGAGGGTGGTATTCATCAGGATCTTAAACCCTGAAACCCTTGCACATTGAGGTACCGATCAGCTGAGCTAAAGGATTACTTCACTGGCACAGTTAATGGAGGGTGGTAATATATTTGCTATGTAAGGGTCAAGCACTTTGAAGACTATCTTATGCATCATTCAACTCTAGTGTATATACACATGTTTAAATATAAACTACAAAGCATCATTATTACAGATAGTAGATATAGGAAGATGTGATATGAGTGCCAATGAGACAACTCTCCCTCCAAGTAACAATTTATAAAAGTAAACCATTATAGGTCAAGGTACAGCCTTCAACACTGAGCTTTGGCTCACACTGAACAGCAAGCTATAATTAAAGGGCCCCAAAATTACTAGTGTAAAACCATTCGAACTTGAAAAACAACGGTCAAATCTATATATAATGTCTAAATTGTTCACTGTTTATAGTATTGCATCCCATTCATATCTGGAGGTGTCAAGCTTTACAGTACAATTAGGAAATTGGAAAAGCTACATTAATTAAGGACTGCATACCAATCTCCATGCAAATATTTAGTTGATGTCTAGTTCATGTGTCAAAGATTGAATCATAAAATTGAGAAAGGAAATGGGGAATGTGTCAAAGCGACAACAACCCAACCATAGAGCAGACAACAGCTGAAGGCCACTAATGGGTCTTCAATGTAGCGAGAAACTTTGGCATCCTTCAGCTATCCCCTTAAAAAATATGTATACTAGTTCAGTGATAATGGACGTCATATTAAACTCCGAATTATGCACAAGAAACTAAAATTAAAATCATACAAGACTAACAAAGGCCAGAGGCTCCTGACTTGGGACAGACACAACATTGGGGCGGGGTTAAACATGTTCATGAGATCTCAACTCTACCCCTATACCTCTAGCCAATGTAGAAAAGTAAACGCATAACAATATACAATTGTCTTAGGGCATAAGATTTGAGTGATATAAAACCATTAAAATTCAATTAAAGTGCTTTTTTTTCCATCTCTCCTTTAAATAAATTTCAGTCCATTATATCTTTGAAAAATTAAAAAAATAATGTTGCTCCCTCTAATAAAATTCTTTATATTCATTTAAAATATATTAAAAAAGAGATGTAGTTTTTTTAGATGAAATGTTTTGCCTATGAAAAATCAAATAAAAAAATATATAATATTAGAATGAACATGTACACTATAGCTATAGGTTATCTTTATTTTGGTGGATTGCCTCCAAAGAAGAAGAAGAATATTTATTATTCCAATCAAGGGCCCTTGATGGGCAGCATAACATGTGCACATAAAACAATACATCATGATTTGTAACAGAAGAAGAAATTAATAATTGGTGTGAACCCACAAGACACCTCTAAAGGTCAATATATCAACACATATCTAAATGTTTTTATTTATCATCAAATTTGGCATTTACGGCAGATCTTGGCAAATAATCTCAATGGAAATACAATGTGCACCTGATAATACATCAGCATACCAAATATCATTCATTGCCTTGCAAGAACTGGTACACAAATACATGTATTTTGGTCATTTCTGAGAAGCCAAATTCTAAAAATTGTTTATCATTGTACACTTTGGAGAAAATTTCATCCTATTTCAAGCATATTACATGTTTTATTGCAGGAAATAAATAAAAGATTATTGTATCTATCAAAGGTCATATGATTGACAAGAGGATAAATCCAATTTACATACAATTAATAAATAATCGTTTAGTTGTCTCCAGTAATTTACACCAGACGAAGCATATGTTCCTTCCCTTTCTCTCAATAAGAAGAATAAGAATATTTATTATTCCAATCAAGGGCCCTTGATGGGCAGCATAACATGTACACATAAAATGTGGAGGTGATTATGTTTTAATCAACTTTTTGATCTTTGTTTTATTTTTGATGATTTCACAACTGATTTCATGTATAAAATAATCATGAGACCCTTATGAATCATGTCTGTTGTATGGTTTAAGGATATTAAGGATACTCACCAATCAAATTGTCAACTAAATATTGCTTTCCTCTGGTTTTCAGAAAGAGTATGCATTAAAAAAACATTACTCAACAAGAATGTGTCCATAGTACACAGATGCCCCATTCACATTATCATTTTCCATGTTCAATGGAACGTGAAATTGGGTAAAAATCTAATTTGGCATTAAAATTAGAAAGATCATACCATAGAGAATCTGTGTACTAAGTTTCAAGTTGATTGGACTTCAACTTCATCAAAAACTACCTTGACCAAGAACTTTAACCTGAAACTCGCATTTTCATTTTCTATGTTCAGTGGACCGTGAAATTGGGGTCAAAAGTCTAATTTGGCTTTAAAAATTAGAAAGATCATATCTTAAGGAACATGTGTACTAAGTTTGAAGTTCATTGGACTTCCGCTTCATTAAAAACTACCTTGATCAAAAACTTTAACTTGAAGCTGGAGGAACGGATGGATGAACAATCAGACAAACGTACAGACCAGAAAACATAATGCCCCTCCACTATCGTAGGTGGGGCATAAAAAACAAATATTTCTCAATATTTTTCAAAAACTTTCATCAACTCGGGTAAAATATTCTTTGTCTAAAAATTCTTGTTTTTTTTCAACTTTTTGCACACAGGTTACTCTGAGCCCCCTTCTAAATTACATCATTGAGTTAATGAGAGTACACACAATAAAGCACAATATATGACAAAAAGTATGTAAACATGAAGCAGGTGTAAGGAATCAATGTCTTGTCAGTCAGATTTATATTACAGAGGTGATTCACACAAATATATCCTATTTACCAACATCTTCATAACAAGGGCTGTAAAATACATATTCTATTAGAGAAGTATACAACGACCAGGGTGACTGCAGATAACAAATACAAGAGTGCACACGCTGAAATGTCTCGCCTTCTATACTAATCATTGATATTATGTTGATAGTCCTAAGTATAAAGCTAAGCTTTGTTACAACTGTCACATAAACTTAACATTAACCAAGATAACTAAACAAAGACCAATGAACCTTGAAAAAGAGGTCCAGGTCAGATGAACCATGCCAGGCGGACAGGTACAGCTAACAATGCTTCTATACAACATATATAGTTGACACATTACTTATACTTTAAGAAAAATAGACCAAAACACAAAAACTTAACACTGTGCAATGAACCGTGAAAATGAGGTCACGGTTAAATATAACCTGCTCGACTGACATAAAGATCATAAAATATATCCATACACCAAATATAGTTGACCTATGGCATATAGCATTAGATAAAAAGACCAAAACTCAAAAACTTAACTTTGACCACTGAACCATGAAAATGAGGTCAAGGTCACATGACATCTGCCCGCTAGACATGTACACTTAACAATCATTCCATACAACAAATATAGTAGACCTATTGCATATGGTATGAGAAAAACAGACCAAATTACAAAAATTTAACTATAACCAGTGAACCATGAAAATGAGGTCAAGGTCAGATGACACCTGTCAGTTGGACATGTACACCTTACAGTCCTTCCATACATCGAATATACTAGCCCTATTGCTTATAGTATCTGAGATATGGACTTGACCACCAAAACTTAACCTTGTTCACTGAGCCATGAAATGAGGTCGAGGTCAAGTGAAAACTGTCTGACAGACACGAGGACCTTGCAAGGTACGCACATATCAAATATAGTTATCCTATTACTTATAATAAGAGAGAATTCAACATTACAAAAAATTTGAACTTTTTTTTCAAGTGGTCACTGAACCATGAAAATGAGGTCAAGGACATTGGACATGTGACTGACGGAAACTTCATAACATGAAGCATCTATATACAAAGTATGAAGCATCCAGGTCTTCCACCTTCTAAAATATAAAGCTTTTAAGAAGTGAGCTAACGCCGCCGCCGTAGCCACCGCCGTAGCCGCCGCCGGATCACTATCCCTATGTCGAGCTTTCTGCAACAAAAGTTGCAGGCTCGACAAAAATAGAGAATAGAAATGGGAATGGTTCAAAGAGACAACAACTTGACTAAAGAACAGAAAACAACCAATCATTCAGATTAAGGTTGATTTCTAATGGCAACATATATGTCAAGGAGCAAAGAGTGGTCTGAGTGGCAGAGTGGTCAAAATTGTTCAACTACTGTATCACGAGCCTGTCAAGACTGAGCACATGAGTTCTAATCTTGCATGTAGCATTAGAATTCAATCTGACTTGGATTGTCAGTTTTCCTGCGGTTAATTCTCTTCAATGAGAACTGACAGCCATCAAATAGCCAAGTGTTAATAGTTATGTTAAACACCCATATCAAGTAAAATCAAGCTAGAAAATGACAACATTGTTTACAACCCCCTTCTTCTTATTGAACCCATCTTTAGAAGCTAACCTCCTATCTACCTAACCTCAACAAAAGCTGAAAAAAATATTGACAAAACTGAACAGAAAACATTAAAACTTCATTTCATGGTATTCTGACGATAAACACTGCTTTATAACTTTAGCAGATATTTCTATCATTGCCCAACTCATGGATGACCTCTGCCCTCAGTAACATTTATCTTTTATGACAGATGAAATGAACATTTTAACATGTTTCTCAAGTCATATCTAATTCTGGAAGGATGTCAGATTACTAAATAAATACACAATAGTGAGAAGAAACTTTAAAATATGTATTTTTTCAAGAATTAAATTAGCTTATGTTGCAGTTATATATTTATATTTGTCACTCTCTGAGTTCTCCTAGTTAAAAAAATTCATACCAGAGAATCTTGTTACTAATTTCTTTCAAATTATTCAGCAAAAAAAAAAATGAAGTTTTACCTCTTTTGCAGATGTAAAAATGTCGATTTGTGTCTACCCTTCATAAACAATTTGGTTTACATTTACCAATTCATTTACCATTATTGGAATAAGCTGAAATTCTAATAATGAAAAAATGTTTGCAAATTTTTGTTGTTGGTAGAATTCTTGTTTTGCCTATATATCTATAAATCTTCAGCATGTTGCCCCCTTTTCAATTTTAAATCTTACATTTATTTGACATACTTTGAAACAAATATATATATATATGAAGTTATGAGTCTTGAAGAACACATTTGAGGAAAACCTTGAAATCTGATGTTTAATTATTGGAATAATGATACTATACCGGTAGTTATTTGTTATGAATAGACTAGATCCAGATTTAACCTATGTTATTTTGAAGCAATGTTATTTGTTTCCATATATATATATATATATATTTGTATATATATATTTGTATATATCTTTCATGCATATTGCAGAACAAAAACAAATTTACAATAAATCTGACAGATAGGTTCTCCAAAATGGTTCAACCTGGATGAAGAGACAGGAATTTCATCTGAAACTGAAAAAAAAGAGTATATTTGTTGGATAGGGGGAGAAATGTTGCATTGTATCAGACCACATAACAAGCCTTTAAGTTGCTGCAAGGATACTTCAATGTAGGCAAAAAAAAAATTACAAGAAAGGCCTTGGCTCATTCATCTTCCCTAGCCAAAGGTTACAATCTGGCCCCTCAATCATCAAGGGTGAAGAGGAATGGGCCAGATCCCAACTCAAGCAAAGATGCATACCATCTTTAATTTTGGCAAAATGTGTGTAAAATGGCCGTTTTAGGTAAAGTAGAGTTTGTCAATTTATCTATGGCCGGTTTATTCAAATCGTTTCAGAATATTTGGTCTGATTCTATCCAGAGTTAGTTTACTAGTATGATATGGGTACAGGGGAATTGGACTGGAGTTTTCGCCGTTTGCCTGTAGGTCCGGGATTTCAAATTATTTCTCGAAATATTCAGAGGCAAGATATTTTAGTTCCAGAATCCATAAATTTAGGAGCCAGGGGTTTTGGGCATCTGATCCCGAAAATATAAAGACAAGAAATTCCATAGTCCTGAATTAGAAAATAATCCTATTTTAATTAATGGTCCTACATACCGTTCTTCAATAATGTCAAATTTGAATATGGGATGTTAATTTTAAGGTTAAAGAAACATGGATACAAACTTTTCCATACATGTTTCATATTATTTATATTTTGTTTATCTGAAAAGAGAACAAGTAAAGTTGGTGAAACAGAGAATATGCTCCCTAGAGATTCCCAGAACTTGATTTTTCAGTCTATTTCAAGTTTTTGCATTAGTTACAATGAAGTTATATGCAATACTCAGACTCTCAACCCCGGTTGTGATCACAAATAACATTTATTCTGTCTTTACCTTCAGTATTGCTTTTCCTTTTTCTGCAAATGCCTGTTTCTTACCAGAGCTCATGATTATTATTGTTATCAGATTAATGTAATTGAGAAATGTCACCCATTGAGGGCATTGAGATGCTGAGTTATCTCCAGGAATAATAATTTAAAGGGAGTGGTGACCAGTCATAGAAATTAAGGTTGAGACCGAACAAATTACTATTATATTTCATATTTCATTACCATAAAAAAATCAGTGTTGAAATTTTAGTGAGGCACAATTGCCTCACTTGCCTCAATGGTAGTCACGGCCTTGGCCTTTTCATCTTATTTTCTCTTTTGACAAAGACTACTAAAGATAAATCTGCCATCAAAATTTTTCCAACCACACAATCACACTCATAAAAGATTAAAAAATAAGGTCTTAACTTTATCCTGATTTTATTTTCTAAATTCTTACTCATAATATAGGTCATACATTAAGGCTCTGACAGATAATAATCAAATGTCTTCTATAGAAGTTAACTTATAAAATACTTCTGGGAAATACAATGCCATTATTTTATGACTGAAAATCTCTCATTATTTTTTTTTCTTTCAATAAATCACAAACCAGGAAGTCAGAGAAATTTACATTGACTTGAAATTTTTTCTGTCTTTTAGTCTTTTTTTTATTTTTTTTAAATTATCTATAAAAACTCCAAAAGCATAGTAATATCAATGAAAGGTTAATATGACATGTTTCATTGTTATGGTTACTGTAGGACTTCCTTGTTATCCATTATTGGAAAAAGAATAATATTTCAAGACTATCATCTGATTTATTACTGTCATTGATGGCAAATGATATTTGTAAAAAACAATGTATCTTAAACAGTTTTATTCAGGGGAGAAAATATATATATATCAGCTTATAAATACAAAACTGAGACAAATGATTAATTTTGACTTTATTCGGAAGCTGAATTTGAATTTCAAGAGTAAATAACATTTCTTGCCAGCAGTGATGATTCCATGACTAAATTAGGTCTCAAGCAGAAGTCCAGCCCCCAAAATAAAATGGCAACACGTTTTAGCACATCATAGGTAGGATTCATAGCAAAATATGAAAATAGACTTTCATGACTTCATAATTACTTAAGACTATAATAACAATATGCTGACAGTCTTCAGTCCTAAAGGTCTGAACTATTTACTGACCTTTAAAATCATATTACTAAAAGGACTTGCTAAACAAATCTATTTTTATAATTAAATTTCTGGTGAAAAATTATAAATTTCAAAACACATTTGGCCTTTTTAATAAAAATAACTAAAATGATACATTCAAATGTTAAAGTCAGAAGAAACCTCAAAATATGCATATGTTTTTTATAACTAAATGGATAGTTTTCTTACAACTTATGTACATATACTTTTTTCTGAGAAAAATTCTTTAATTTGTCCACATTTAGAAGAAGTTTACTTATTTTTAATTGCTTCGCCAACATATTTTCCGTATGCATAGTGACCTGAGCGTAACCCTCCTCTAAGGACTAAGTTTATGATATATACATGCGGTTCAAGGATTGGATAAACATTTTTTTCACCTCTCACTCGTGTCATATGACTTTAATAATGTCAAACAAAGGAAAGTTGAACAAGTATTTATTAGTCCCCTAATAATGTCGAAGGCGACTTTAGGTTTGCACTTCGTCTGTCTGTCTGTCCATCCATCATCCCGGCAAATCAGATTTCCACACTTTTTTTCCCTCATGCTTGAGATATTGATTTGATATTTGGTGTATTGTATCATGACAAGTTACAGATCAAGTTTGAATTTTGTTCTGGTCTGATAGTTTTGTGCAGATTTAAGGTCCTTTGACTTTGAAAATTCACTCAACAGTCAGTTTTCTTCACTTTTTTTTTTCGTCATGCTTGAAGAGCTTGATTTGAAAATTAGTATAGAGTGGTGTGCGCATATTCGCCGGGGACACAATTTCACCGATTTACTATTTTGAGGTGTAAATACTTCAAAAGATGGCTGAAATGGAAGAAATATGCCGATGACTTAGATTTTTATAACAAATATGGTTATTTTTTTGAACTACGACAAAATTGCGGCACTTACCGCATAAGACAGAAAAACGGACAATGATTTTCGGCCAATTTCCTGAATGAAAAACACGATTTCAAAGAAGTATTTCTTAATAAATATTTTACTGATTGCCCTTAATTTCAGTTCTGTACACCTTTAAAATGTCTGCTATTGCCATCTACAATGAAGTTGATTTGAAAAATATTGTTTAAATCTGCAGTTATTTGGGTTTAAATAGATATATAAAAACGGTGAATATGTGTCCCCCATTGACAAAACATCAGGCAATTGCAAACACCCTTAAATCTAACTTTTCAGATGATTATTTTCAAACAAACACGTTTTCAAGCTTAAGAATATTTGCATTTGAAGTTACATTGTATCTTTATATAGAAATATCAGTATACTTCAAAAACATATAGACCTGAACATAATCTGTAGAAAACATGGAAAGATGTGGCGAAAATGAGCACCCCACTCTATAGTTTTATCAAGACAAGTTACAGATCAAGTTTGAATTTTGTTCCAGTCTAATGATTTTGTGCAGAGTATTGGTCTTTCCACTTTGGACTAATTCACTTAAATAATCAGATTCTAACACTTTTTTTCATCATGCTTGAAGATATTGACTTGATATTTGTTATACAGTTGACACCATGACAAGTCATTGATCAAGTTATAATTTTGTTCCAATACAATGAATTTTTAACCTGTACTAAGGGGACTATTTATTGCCATGCAATACTAACGGAATGCTTGTTAAAATGATTATTGACAGTTTATAATCCTGGATACAGAAATAAACTATTATCACAGAGATTTGTAATTTTAATAATGAAAATGTTGAAATCAAAATATTAACACTTTAACATGTAAGTTTTGCAAATATCAAAGTCAATGAATCAAAATATTTTTAAGAATGAACTAGATGATGGAAAACATGAAAGGTGACAGACTAACCAAAGATAAACACTGATAAACAAACATCAAAATATAATTACAACAACAACAACAACAATACTTTATTTTTTAAGAGGGTTACACAGTTAGCTATATAACTAATCTTCCCTGAGGCCCTCATCATGAGAAATCAAACAAAATGCAAACATATACATTGCATACATTAGTATAAAAAGTCAAGTATGATAATAATGTTTAATACAACTTGATAAAATGTGATGAAAAAAAATAAACATGATGACATGATCAGTTTTTAATATTATTGATATAGCTAGGTTGATTTCAATAAACGATCTGTTTTTTTGTATTTAAAAGAATTAACATTTGTAATATTTCTTAACGGTATTGGCAAATTATTCCACAAGAATGGTCCAGAATACATAAAAGATTTTTTTTTGAACAATTCTGTTTTTAATTAATTGATTAGGTAATATCAATTCATGACACAAAGTTCCTACACTCAAAACATGCTGTTCTTCATCTCGAAGTCACATTGAAACTTGAAAACTCAAAACTAAAATAATCTTCATCTCAAAGTCACATTAGAGTCCTCAAAAAGGAGCAAAATGTAGCAACACACTTCAAGTTAAAAATGGCTACTATCATGACCATATTGAGCAGAGTCAATAAACCACAATCTATGCATTTGTACAACATAACTTATGAAAACCATTGTGTTTAGCTACCATCAGCCATTTTTCCAGAAATGTGTGCGTTAAATATTACAAATTCTAACATGATGTCCTTCAAACGCTTTAAGCAGACCCATGGTAAAATTTGAATATATTACGCCAATTTATTAGTACGTTTATTTATGGGAATGACAAATAATTGCCTCCACCTAGAGTGCTTCAATCCAAAATAATTGCCATATTTGTTCTATTAGAATCGAAATAATTAATGGGGGCTTGAATATATTGTGATTTTATCACGGGTTGTCCCTTTATGCCGATATTTTACCCCTCGCTATCGCTCAGCGTAAAATATTTGTCATAAAGTGCCAACCCATGGTAAAATCACGATATAATTAAGCCCCATGAATTATTTCTTAAGTCACCTAATAAATTTCTTTATTATCACACATCCCTTTAATGTCTTTATAAAGGAGTAAGTTCGGTAAGTGCCATATTTGGCCCCAATTATAAAGTTCATGGTTACAAGACAATAATTGTTTTAAGTTGCCTTAGAGACATGTGAGAAAGTTAAACAGAGCTGTTTTTGTCAAAGTTTAGTTCTAACACGTTGATTTTTACATCCCAAAAAGGTCAAGATAAGGGATTTTGGTGAAATTAGACAAAATCAGCTGGATTTCAACCAAATAAAGGACCAGGAAACATAGAGCGCAGGCGTCGACAAGCTTAATATTCAAATAAGACATGTTAAATGTCTTCACAAACATTATTTTAAAAGATCTTTGTTGTCGACGTATGCGCTCTATGTTTCCTGTCAAATAATCTTTGGAAATTTACCCATTTTCATTGATTTTTTCGTGAAAAATCAATATGAGTACAACTTGTGACGTCATAATGAAACGCAGAAACGTAAAATTTTCAACAAAATGGCTTATATCCTATCTAGTCAATGTTTTAGCTATAATCTATTGTGATATTAGTCAATAAATCCGAATTTGAAATTAACGCTAAAAAAGGGGGCCATTTTAGGACCTTATCGAACATACTCCTTTGTTATTTTTGTAATCAAACATTTTCTGATTAATAGAGACTATGGTCTATTGGCTTCTCTCTGGACTAAATTTCAAAACTTTGTTTTTCCAAAAATGAAAATCCAGTCTGCAGTCTGGTCTATAGGAGTGATGACCAATTTATTCAAAATAGTTTCACAAATACCTACATTCATTTTTATCAATAAAAACATATATGTTTCAAGACAAATTAACTGTAGGAAAATGCCGTCTGAACTCTGTGGACTGATTATTCAAGACTGTTACATCCAAGGATGTAACACTTGATATTGTAGATATTCAAGAAGCACATAAACACCCTCTGTCAAATTTCAGAAGTTTAAATTTATGGATAGGTATAAAAGCAGTATTCATTGGCCTATTATAATCTGATCTTACAGTGATCATATAATATATATCTTCTTCATTTACATGGTTCATCAAGGAGAACTAATTTATATTATATCAAGTACATTAACAACCATTTCAATAGCAATCTTTACATGAAACTGACATATTTAATTCATATTTAAAAGCATGATATACAAGTGAATGTAAAACAGACAATTATTCACCCAGTAAACTATAAAATACCGTGGAAACTAAATATGCATTCCTCATCATTATTAATTCAAATTTAATTCATCCTCAACTGCTATCAAACATGCACACGACTGGCAGATACTGATCTAGAATTTTAAATGTTTGTACTGCATTTTCTTAAATGTAAATCACACATTTTATTATCTTGTGAGTTATTTCAAATCTTATATGACTCACTCAAATTTCAAGTGAATGAAGACCAAAAAACAACAGAGCTTATTTTTTCTTATACATAGAATATATGGAACTGAAGTGTTTTTTTTCTAGCTTTCCCTGTAAATACTTCAATAGCTGATTATTTATCATTGTTATGCAATAAACATTTACTGACCAATGCTTTTGACAAAATATTATGTTCAGTAAACTTTGAAAACCACTTTTTCTGTGATTTCTCATGTCTTCACAGATATTGAGCTGATAATAGTGTATGGATAGTAGTTTTTAAAACTGCATGATTTTACATGGATCAAACTTAAGCCATTTAAACTATTTACAGACATTCACTCATTTCTCCAATATCTAGTCCTATTTTGATTGACCTACTTTTGACCTTATTACAGATGTTGAACTTTCTTAGATTTCATGATAATAAGTTTTCTGCTAAAGTTTCATCAAATAGTCGAGTGCTGATATTGATAATGCAATTGTTGTAGATGACATAAGTTTTCTTGATACAGAATTTTGTTTGAAGAGATAATCCATCAAGCATAGCCTTTATGTTTGATATCTTGTCCTTTTTTTTTAATCTAGTTTCAAAAGAGTTCTTCTGCATTTTCTTAGTCCTTTCAACTGTCAGAGAACAATGTTATTGACATTTAAGAGAAACAAAAGAATAATAGGAGTGTTCAAATGGCAATATTGGACACAATATCATAAACAAACGGAAGTTTATAATTGATTTGTAAGCTATTATATTTAATTTTCCTATATTTATCATAAAATTGAAAAATATAAAGTTTGAAGATTGTAACTTTTGTATCCATAAATGTATATAACACTACAATCAGAAAATGTAACTTTTGTATCCATAAATGTATATAACACTACAATCAGAAAATGTTTTAAAAAAAAGATGGAAAAAACAGAAATATAATTTAAATACAAATTGTAACTTAATATATACTTTTAAATACATCAGGTTTTGTATTTTTATCATTTATTGAAAACATAAGTAATTATTAACAAGTATAGTTCCATCTTTCAAAGATAATCATATCAAAATATAATGGATGCCAATTATAATATACAGACACCTTGGAGCCTCCAGTTACTACTTCACCCATATGATCTATTTTTATTCATATATACATGTACATGTATATGCAATTTCCGTTTGTCAATGAGTCATTTGATATCACAATGAAAGTAGGCCCTACAAGAACAATTAATTTTGCTACATAAGACTGAATGTATCTACAAGTATTACAAACAGTTGATGATTACAACTTCTTGAGAGAAAAAAATAAAGCAGAAAATAGTTTTTAATTACTGTTTACCAAACTCCTGTTGAGCCTCATATTTCATTCATTTACTTCCAACAGATTATCTAAGCCATGTGTCTCAAATCTGTGAAATGTCAATATATTCTGTTGCCAAAAATAGAACAAGGGATAACTCAGACCAAAAAGGTCAAGGACACTCTTCAATCAGACCTGTTCTGTTCAAATCTGTGAAGCACTCTTTTATAGGTACATTATATGCACTTAATAATAAAGATATAAATATCTTTTCATCAGAAACTGTTAAATGCTTAATCAACGACTATTTATGATGTGTAATATATAATGTCTGATAATGTTGTTATTTATGTAACAAATTACCCAGCATTAAATCACCCATTACATTACATTACAACACTTGACAAAAGGAACAGGATCTGCCTACATGTATTTGATATAATCAGCTGATTTACAGGAACATCTAGGTGAGTCAGAGAAGTCCATGTGAATTTCAGAGGCAGAGTAGAAGGTATTCCAGGGAACACAGGGGAGCATGACTGGAGCAGCCCCCACCCTCTTAGGCAGTCAGTGCCCCCCCCTTTTAAAAGGACCAGCTCCTACATGTATTTGATATAATCGAAAACAGCTGATTTGCAGGTAAACACATCTAGGTAGAGTTAGAAAAGTCCATGTGAATTTGAGGACAGACATTGCATAACAATTAGGTGCTGTAAGAACCCTATTTGGACTCCAATTTTAAGATGAAAAGTGAGGCAAATAAATTTGAGATTTTATCAAATAGAATGAATATTGATGAATTTCTTGTAAAGTGTTGATATTTCCACTCTTACGAAAAAAAAATTAGATGAAAATAGACAATATTTTCTGAAATCAATCACATTAAGTCCTAGAAAACAAAAATTTCAGCAAGCTTAACATTCAATAGATATAGGAATGTTAAGCTTGCTGAAGTCAGAAAGCTTTATATTTGTTATAAACAAGAATGTGTCCATAGTACACGGATGCCACACTCCCACTATCATTTTTTATGTTCAGTGAACCGTAAAATTGGGATCAAAACTTTGATTTGGCATCAATATTGGAAAGATCATATCATGGGAGCAAAAACTACCTTGACCAAAAACTTTAACCTGAAGTGGGATGAATGGACAGACAAACGGACGGACAGACAGAGGTACAGATCAAAAAACATAATGCGCCTCTACTATCGTAGGTGGGGCATAAAAAACAAAAATTACATCTTAAAAGATTTGTTTGTGGATGGAGGTGCTTAAAGTTTGATCTTAAACACATCAAAACTATCCAAGTAGAATATACAAAGAAAAGTTTAATTTACCAAATACATAAATATCTTAATTTTGTAGCTGCACCTTTTTGTACAGTATAATAAATAACAAACAAAATCCCAGACAGATTATTTCAGTGATTTAAAATTTTAAATCCTTTTACCCCTTGTCAACCCTCTCTATTTAAACATTGACAGAAAGTACATTAATACCTACAGCCAGATGAAATCATATCAGCTCCCCTGGCAAATCTCTTATAAAAAAAAACCTCATTAAATATGTTTAATGCATTTTAAAACTCTTCTTAACTTTCAAATATTCAGATCAACTGTGAAGTTTTTAACTTTTTAACTTGGAATGCATTATTTATAGAACATGTTCTTGATAAAGATGTACCTAAAAGTCTTCCAGTAGATAACCTTGAAAACAAAGAGATGGTGTCAAAAAGTTTAATTTACTTTAAGCTCAGAAACGCTCTTCAACTTCCTACTTTTTTAAGCCTATAACATTTTGGACTTTAGCACCACTGATGATGATGACTTTTGTAGATTAAACTTGTGGCTGCCACACAATTTATAAGTGTGGTGTCTTTAATGTTGTTTTTTTTTTACTCAAGTTCCTTATAAAGTTTTGAATGAACAAGGTATTCAGCTCATTAAAATCATGCCATCAACAAAATCTTATCTCCCCAATCACTCTTACATTTACCACCTTTCAATCTTGTATTGTTACTTCCATTTTATCTGTTCAACAAGAGCTTAATTGTGTGTGCCTGCTGGTCAAAATCATAAGCACCATGTCCAACTCATACAATAAGATAATGTGAAATAAGAACACTTCCAATAGTATGAATAACCATCCCATAAGTATGATGGTTCCATAATATGATAACTCGCCTTTAACATGCTGACTACAATGACATGATAACTAGCCTTTAAGGTGGTACCTAACACTTTAAAACTAAAATTAATTTGGCTCGTTTAATTTTCTTTAAAGTTTAAAACTAAAATTAATTTGGCTCGTTTAATTTTCTTTAAAGTTTGACAAAGTATTTCCTTTGACCCTTTAACAAAAATATAAAAAAATCAAAAGATTTGAACCAACAGTTTAATCAGAAAAATTACACTGGTTATATAGCAGTTTGACAAACACTTATTTTGATCATTGAGAAGCTTAATATTCCATTAAGAACACGTCATTAAAACATTCTGCTAATTTTACAGTTATCTCCCTGTAGTGTTAGGTACCACCTTAATATGACTTCAATGACATGATAACTGGCCTTTAACATGCTGACTACAATGACATATGATAACTGGCCTTTAACATGCTGACTACAATGACATATGATAACTGGCCTTTAACATGCTGACTACAATGACATAACTGGCCTTTAACTTGGCCTTTAACATGCTGACTACAATGACATGACAAATTGCCTTTAACATGCTGACTACAATGACATGATAACTGGCCTTTAACATGCTGACAACAATGACATGAAAAATTGCCTTTAACATGCTGACTACAATGACATGACAAATTGCCTTTAACATGACTACAATGACATGACAAATTGCCTTTAACATGACTACAATGACATGACAAATTGCCTTTAACATGACTACAATGACATGACAAATTGCCTTTAACATGACTACAATGACATGACAAATTGCCTTTAACATGCTGACTACAATGACATGATAACTGGCCTTTAACATGCTGACAACAATGACATGACAAATTGCCTTTAAAATGCTGACAATGACATGACAAATTACTTTTAACATGACTACAATGACATGACAAATTGCCTTTAACATGACTACAATGACATGACAAATTGCCTTTAACATGACTACAATGACATGACAAATTGCCTTCAACATGCTGACTACAATGACATGACAAATTGCCTTTAACATGCTGACTACAATGACATGACTAATTGCCTTTAACATGTTGACTACAATGACATGACAAATTGCCTTTAACATGACTAAAATGACATGACAAATTGCCTTTAACATGACTACAATGACAACAATGACATGACAAATTGCCTTTAACATGACTACAATGACATGACAAATTGTCTTTAACATGACCACAATGACATGACAAATTGCCTTTAACATGACTACAATGACATGACAAATTGCATTTGTGATAATTTGTCAATAGTGTGATGATTATAATGATATAATGACATGATCATTTGCCTTTAGCACAATTAAGTCATTGATAATTTTCTATTAGTATGGTGACTACATTCACATAGTTTGCCTTTAGTATGATGACAACATTGACATAATTTGCCATTACCATAATGACTAAATTGACATAATTTGCCTTTAGTATGACTACAATGACATGATTTGCCATTAGTATGATGACAACATTGACATAGTAATTTGTCATGAGAAAGATGACTAGTACAGTAGACTCCGGGCAATCGGATACACAAAATGTCAGCCATTTAAATTATGACTACAGTAACCTGATAGTTTGCTATAAGTAGGATGCTTATGATAACATTACTTGCCAGTAGTATGGTGACAATGACATGATAGTTAACCATTATTATGATGACAATGGCATGATCATTTGCCATTATTAGTATGGTGACCACAAAGACCTGATAATTTGCCATTATTATGGTGACTTCAATAACCAGCTAATTTGCAACTAGTATGGTGACACTCCCCCCCCAACCCCCAACCCCCAAAGGAAAAAAAAGAAGTTTATGGGTAAGAATGCTACTCAGTATGAAGATTATTAAAACAGACAACTCTTTTTTTTACTAAAGTACAAGTTTTTGTGCACTACATTCAGATAACACATTTTGTGATTTATCAGTTTGTTTTGAAATAAAAAAAAAATTAAAATAAATTGAACAAATTCCTTTGTAGATTTGTATGATTTGTATATTTTTATTGTTTTTTTGTACATAAATAATCTGCTCCAAGTGCTTCACCTGCTAGAGTCTGTTAGCAACTGGAAACTCTTGAAGGGTTTAATTTTGTTTAAACTGGTATATCATATAAAATATAGCCAAAGCAGATCATAGTAATACACAGAAAATCTCAGTTGTTTTAATTGTCAATGGGAGGATTATGATGGGAGCCATCATGAAGTGCCCCACCACATTTAAATAAGTAAATAGTGATATGCTATTTCAATAGTTATGAAGATTATTCCCATTAACCATAGTTTATACTCAGAGAAGACAAATTTTAATTAATGCATTAATACTTTTAGTAATATTCAGCTTTTATGTTCATCTTTATTTGAATCCCAATAATATGAATTAATGATACCTTTTGTAGTACAGAGAAGATACAGTTTAATTTTTTGTGACCTTGACCTTCAATGTATCTTTACACATGTGTACATGTATATGTTGGAGAGTGTCCCAAATCCAACAGATTTTTTAGTTTGATCATTTATAATCTTTTTACATCCATGAAAGTAAAACACCTTCTTTATTGAGGGTCTTCTAGAAGGGTCAAATAATCACTACAAAATTCACTTTCAAATTTCTTTGTTAGAGCTGAAACTATGTTTGCACATATATACAGAGTTGAACCAGCATTTGTAACATGATTTTAATGAAAGGTTTTTTACCTTGAATGTGACAATCCTTCTTGTAGTGGGGAATAATCCCTCTAAGTTTCATCACTTTACTCAAAGGGGTTTAAAATTTCAAGAGCAGATGCACACATGCACTAGCTGATTATTGCCAATTCATAAGTTGGCCCCTAATGAATGGCTTATAGAATTTTTTCTAAAAGAAAGCAGAGCCTTCTTATATCCTGTATTGCTGGCAGATGTATGACTTCTTGAAACGCAATAGCCAGTCTTCCACGTAAAAATTTTATTCAGAGAACCCAGATCTAAGCTTTAGACAAAGGGTAACGAAATCAACCCAGATCTTTCAGCTTTACACAAGGGATAAAGAAATCAACACAGAGAACAAAGATCTAAGCTCTAGACATGAGTGACAAAATCAGTCCAAAGAACCAAGTCTAAGCTTTACACAGAGTGTAACAAAATCTAAAGAAACAAATGAAACAAGCGAAACTGCTCACTGATGATACCCCCGCCGCAAGTGGATACTGTTAATAGTGTGAAAATATGTAAGTGTTCGGTAAACAAGAAGTTGTCGAGGGATGAATTTGAAAACCCATCACACAGTACAGCTGACTTATATAAAGTGTGAAACATAATTTCAGAAATCCTGGCATTGTAGTTCCTGAGAAAAATGTGACGAAACTTTTCAACCTGGCCATCATGTGTAAAATGATACAAGTGTTAGATAAACAGGAAATTGTCACATGATGAATCTGAAAACACATCACACAGTATGGCTGACTTATATAAAGCCTGATACCAAATTTCAGAAATCCTGGCATTGTAGTTCCTGAGAAAAATATGACGAAAATTTTCAAATTGGCCATCATGTGTAAAATGATACAAGTGTCCAGTAAACAGGAAGTTGTCAAGTGATGAATCTGAAAACGTATCACACGGCATGTCTGACTTACATTTAGCCTGAAACCAAATTTCAGAAATCCTGGCATTGTAGTTCCTGAGAAAAATGTGACAAAAATTTTCAACTTGGCCATCATGTGTAAAATGATACAAGTGTTCGGTAAACATGAAGTTGTTGAGTGATGAATCTGAAAACGCATCACACGGTATAACTGACTTATATAAAGCGTGAAAACAAATTTCAGAAATCCTGGCATTGTAGTTCCTGAGAAAAATGCGACCAAAATATTCATGGGACAGACAGACAGAGGTAAAACAGTATACCCCCCTTTTTTCAAAGCGGGGGGTATAATTATCTAAGAAAATCAACCTCTAAGCTCAAGACAAAGGCAAGCAACTTCCAACAAATCAATCCAAAATCTATTCTAGACACTGTTAAATGAATTGAAAGATTGAATGAACAATTAATATGCATATAAAATAGTGTATGCAATGTAAATAAACAGACTAACTGAACATGACATAATTAACATGTACATTTTTGACTTCTCTCAACCCCTAGTCTTTTGAGACTGTTGTCATGTAAATTATTTGTAGAAGTATAGACATTGTTTTACAGTAAATTGGTCAGGTAGAAAATGTACTCTTTGTGCTTTAGCTGCTTGCAATTCAAGATGAGTTCCATTTTTTATTACAATGTGAATATTACAAATTATTTAGGAGGCAATTTATAAACCTATATTTGAATAGGTGTCCATTTTGTCTAGTCAAAGTTCTGAAAATATCAAAGATTTGTGTTATATGTGGTAGATTCATGTATAAATAATTTAATTGTAGGACTTTTAACTGCTAGTGAACAAGAACTGATATTTATATACTTCTCTGTTGTTTCGTGATGATATATACTGATAGATTAATTGTTGGAGTTGAGCACTAATAGCCATATCCTAGTTGTTAGTTTTTATTGGTAAAGGCCTGTAGCTGGAATACTAGGAGAGAATCATCTTTTGCAGGAAAACTGATAATACTTTTCAATTAGGATTGGATTCAAAAGCACCTGCCAAAGCAGGGTTAGAACTCACAAACTCAGTGGTTACAGGCTAGTGATACAGTAGACCAACAACTTAGGCTTCTCGGTCACACTCCCATGTGAAGTTATGTATGGTAGTGATTTTATTCTTGTACTGATGAGCATGTTATGCTTAAATCTAAACAGAATTGAATCAAAACTAAATTCATCTCCGAGAATCAAACTCACATCTTTAGATAAAAGGCTAATGAAATCAATAAGGATTTCCAGGCTCTATTCATCATATTACCATGATTTGTAGATATGTTTATGCTGAGATAAGTCTTGTTTAATAATTTCTTACTTTCTGAAAACAATTTCATAAATGAACATGAATGCAACTATGTTAAAATTATATTTTAGTTTTTAATGCCATTTTCCAGAATTTTAATATATAACTCAGAAAATTAACTATATAATGTACTTAGCTGATAATATCAATTGAAACCTATATTTCTGTTTCCCTTTGTTAAGGTTATGATATTAAATGAACATTATTTTCAATTTTGAAATACTTGTTTTCTTATTTATGGAACTAATATTGGGTAAATATCATTATAATTAATGAAGTTGAAAGGAAACAAAATACCATTATAAAATGTTAACACAATAAAGCAATATAAATGTAATAATATGTTTTTCTAACATGATTCTTTCCACGCTGATGTTGGAATGTAACATGCTGTTTTCATTAACAGCTGCGAACCTAGGGATACCATGACACCCTGGAATCTCTTCCCCAAGGCCAGACAACTTACTGTTTCAAATAAAAACCTTAATGACTACAGAAAATATAAAGAAAAATCATATAGAATATATTCATAACGAGAGAAAGTGTCTCTATCAAGAATTTTCTTTAAATTAGTTCATGGCAAATTTAGAAACATTCCTTTGCTCCACAACAATGCTACATACCCCCTACCCCAACCCCCTCAATGATTTCCTTAATTATTATTTCTCCACCACCCTTAAAGTGCCCTCCTTAAATAAATAAAAGCATCTTCCACTATTTATCAACATGCATATTTCCGTGTTTTATAATCAAAGCAATATTTCCATGTAGACCTAAGGATATACAACATGCAGTCGTAAACTTCACTTATTTATAAAGCAAAGCAGTTTACACAACAAACTCTCACATATAATTAAGTAGGAACATTTATCATAAGTAAAACATTCTTTTATTTGGCACATACTTTCAAATCTATAACAAATGTCTTGATGTATTATCTCTAGCTTTGGTGGAGTAAATGGAATTTATGCAATTAAATGTGTGTCAAAAAGGGGGGAAATAATGTAACCTTTTTACAAAAATTCAATTTCTTTTAACTTTGTCAAATTGAATTAATGTTTGTCTTTCTTATGCAAAAATACCCCCCACTTTTTCTAAATTAAACTGTCTTAAGTTACAAATATAGTCCAAGCATTGTTATCACTACAACAATAGATTAATCACTTATACACTATCAGGTGTTTATTATAGTATATAAATAAATAACAGAAGTATAAAAAGTGTTTACAAATAATTTACAATATATAAATTAAGAGGATGATTAGAATCACAATGTGCGTTCCTTACTGCTCCCTTACCTGAAAGTGCACACTCCATCTCAGATACACAACACATTTATACCCAAAACAATGAAAGGAACAATATCAGCTGGCACGATTCACATCAAAGATAATAGTGCCAAACAGTTAAATATATCCTTGTCCCAGCCTGAGAAAACACTGTCAAAAACGCCGCACACAAAATTCCCACAAATAAACAACTTTTCTCTCACTCGGTTTTTTCCTACAATTTCAAGGTAAGAATTTTGAAGAGAGAAAAGAGAGAAAAAAACAAAATTCCCCAGTCTACATTTTTGTGATAAATTGATAAAACGTTGAGACCATCAATGTCATTTTGTACTGTGTTACTGTATAGTAATGATACAGATTACCTTTTTGTATAGGGATGGGTTAAATACATTTCTTTTCATAAGTAAATGAGTATAACCCCTATGTGTTGCCAACAAAACTATTAAAACTAAGTATAAATTTACAAAAAAAACTGGTAGGTGTATTAACATACTTTTATTTCCAATGATAAAGATAATATCAATTTAATACAAACTTTTATAAAGTCTAAAAGCCATTCATCACCCATAAACTTTCCAATTATGGTTTTTATTGGCAGAACTATTTAATTTATTGTATGCCCATACATTTTGATAAGAAGCATGAAATGTCTAAGAAATTATAAAATATTTAAAAGGTATTTATTATCTAGTAACATTTACTAGACAAATCAAAATCAAAATAAAGAATCTACTTGCAGTTTTCTACTAAGGTTTTATCTGTTTTTTTTTGTTTTTTTTAAATAAAATGGTTTTCAAAAATCATATATAATTTTCCCAAAGCATTTGTTAAATCCAGATATTTTTTTTTGGGGGGGAATTAAATTTCTCAATAGCTCAACTGTTGTTTTTTAAACATGTTCATTTGGTCTTAATTTAAACTTAATCAATTTGCTAACAGCATTTTCTGCTTATACATATATTGACATATACAATTGTCATTTACTGATTTAGCCATTTTTTTATCCAGCAGACATCACAATTCATTTTCAGCATCAACATGACATATATTTTCAAGATACATTTCCTTGGTTACATTTGAGCTTTAAGTAACACTGGATTGAATTGACAAATAGTGTACTTAAAAAAACATGAAATTTCCCCTATTGGTAAATATTCAACAAAATAATTTACTGGTTCCCTAAAATTATACAACCTATATCCTACTAGAAATATGCACAAAAAGTTATGTTGTCTTGGCAAATAATAAATATCAGATCATAAACCATCCAACCTCTAATTTAATGCACCCTTAAAACATACCAAAAGCTAACATTGATTGGTTGATTGATTGGTTAGTGATTAACACCACTTTCAACTCTACTGTGCTATTTTGTTGGGATTAATTTTTATTGGTGCCTGGAGAGAATCATAACCTTCTGTAGGATAACTCGCAGGTGAATCTTAGTCAATTTAGATTTGTGTCTACCTGTCTTGTGAGGGATTTGAACTCCCAACCTTAATATTGACTGGCTAGTGATACAGTAGTTGGACTACTAAAGACCACTCAGCCACTGACTCCCAACCTTAGTATTGACTGGCTAGTGATACAGTAGTTGGACTATTTAAGACCACTCAGCCACTGAGGCCCCTACCAAGGGCTAATGTTTCTTTAACCTTAAAATTAACATCGCATATTCAAATTTGACATTATTGAGGAACAGTACGTAGGACCATTAAAACAGGATTTTTTTTCTAATTCGGGACTACAGAATTTCTTGTTTTTATATTCAAAATTTCGGGATCAGTTACCCAAAACCCTGACCCCTAAATTTATCGATTCTGGAACTAAAAAATCTTGCCTTTGAATATTTCGATAAATAATTTGAAATCACGGAACTACAGGCAAACGGCGAAAACTCCAGTACAATTCCCCTGTACCCATATCATACTAGTAAACTAACTCTAGATAGAATCATATACAGGTATCTTATCTTATTCTATCCCTAGTTTGTTTACTCTTTGTCAGCATTAAAGCGAGTTTAATGTTTTGTAACAGCGACTTGTGCTTACAGGAAAGCTTAATTCCCTTTTGCAAACAAAACTGTTACTACCAATGCTGCTACCGAATTGCTGATGGAGAAGGAATCGCTCAAGAAGACGTTGATCATGTGTTGATGATAGAACTTGTACTACTACAGCTAAAGACACACAATGCCCTGGACATGCTGAAACGACTGAAAACTTGGGAAATGGCATGCATGAGTTACGAGAGATTGTGTGGGCTTGCCATGCTCCATTTTCATCGCAATAAGGATGTCAGCAGGCCAAATATTCTGAAACGATTTGACGAAACCGGCCATAGACAAATTGACAAACTCTACTGAATCGATGTTTGTTAGAATGTTCTGGCGACAGATTCAAATTGATATTTGGATGTTTATCTGACATATAAATTTAAATAAAGTTTTTTGTTAAAAATTTGGTGCTAGTAAATGTCATCAGATATGAAAAATTATATAAAAAGTGTCTAAATCTTAAACATTGTCATACCCTTTGGAAATGCCTAGAATGCAGGATTTTGCACCATTAATTCCATACCCCCCAAAAAAAATGTGCACCTTGCTTCGCTCGGCTGAATTATTTTGTCTCAATTCTTAAAAAGGCCATTTAGGTCAAAAGAATCTTATGTTATTATTAAACAAGAGGCTGTCACAACGACAGCAAACCGGATTTATTAATATTTATTTGTGTCCTGGCAATATCACAAGAACCATTACTGATGAATGGTGAAAGTGAAAATCGTCAATATCAAATTTGACCTCTATTTTGTCATCAGTATCAACATATTAAAATTTGAAAAGCTTAGATTGAAAGGTTCATGAGTAAATGCAACAACATGGAAACGCCATTTTACAATCTTTCAAGAACCATAACGCCTGAACGGTAAAAGTCAAAATCGTCATTATTGAACTTGACCTCTATTTTGTTATCAGTAACAACATATAAAAATTTCAAAAGCTTTGGTTGAATGGTTCATGAGAAAATGCACGGACACGACTGGAAACACCATTTTCAATCTTTCAAGAACCATAACTCCTGAACGGTAAAAGTCAAAATCGTCATTATTGAACTTGACCTCCATTTTGTCATCAGTAACAACATATTAAAATTTGGGAAGCTTTGGTAGAACAGTTCATGTGTAAATGCATGGACACGACTGGAAACTCCATTTTTCAATCTTTCAAGAACCATAACTCCTGAACGGTAAAAGTCAAAATCGCCATTATTGAACTTGACCTTCATTTAGTTGTCAGGAACAACATATTAAAATTTTAAAAAGCTTTGGTTGAACGGTTCATGAGTTAATGCACGGACAACATTTGATTGCCGCCCGCCCGACCGCCCGGCCGCCCGCCATACATCCCCAAATCAATAACCGACATTTTTGTCACAAAAATCCGGTTAAAAACCAATTGTTTTGGCCGCACATGGTATATTGGATAATTAATGTAGGGACTATATGTTTCAAATATTCCATTAAGAAGTATAAAAAAAAATTCAAATTCTAGAATTAAAGAAAAGTCTCAATTTAATCACAAATTATTATATGCAAGAACATTCTACATTTTAATGAAAGAGATCAGACTTATTTAAAAACAAGAACGTGTCCAAAGTACACGGATGCCTCACTCGCACTATCATTTTCCATGTTCAATGGACCATGAAATTGGATAAAAAATATAATTAGGCATTAAAATTAGAAAGATCATATCATAGGGAACATGTGTACTAAGTTTCAAGTTGATTGGACTTCAACTTCATCAAAAACTACCTTGACCAAAAACTTTAACCTGAAGCGGGACAGACGGAGGAACAGACGGACAAACGAACGGACAATCAGACGAACGAACGGACAGACAGACAGACAGACGGACGAACGGACGCACAGACCAGAAAACATAATGCCCCTCTACTATCGTAGGTGGGGCATAAAAATAATCAATCATTTCTTTATTTGGCAATATTAATTAAAAAAAAAGAAAATTATTTGGTAACAGTTCCAGACTAGATAAAATTTAAATTGTCAAAGTTAGACCTTTTGCAGTTAGATTTTATAGAAATTCCCAAATTTTTTATATGACATTATTCTTCCTGAAGTTCATGTTCATGATGTATAATAATACATTCTACTCTTAAAATTTAAAAATATAAAAATATAAATATAAGATTGTACTTTTCACATTGACCATAATTCCAGTATGATTTGCTACAGTTATATCTAGTTTTACTGAAATTAGTATTGCTCAAGTTTGTTTTTTTCCTCCTAAAGAACATTTTATGTCTCAATTGTTATTTTTAGTGTTTTATCATTCTAAATTTATTTTTGCATACAAGGTTCTGCATGACAAGTTATTCTCAATAATAAGAAAATAAAATGATTTTAAAACCCTGTTATGTAAAATTTATGATAATTTAATTATGTAAAGAATTTATGGTGTAATCTGAAATGGAGGGAAAAATTCATCATTCATATCAAATCACTTTAAAATTTACTATGATTTATGAAATTTTTGTTCGTATATGCTCAATGGAGTTTAGATAAAGACTAAAGATTTTGAGATCTCACTTATAACATGACCTGCATTTTCCACAAGTTTATTGACCAAGTTCATTTATCATTAAAAAAAAACTCATTGATTTTGTAATTAACCAAATCTACAAAAGATAATAGTATGATAGGTCATATTTATTATGAATTACTGACTGTTAGAAGTTATAGCTTTATGAAAAAGCTTGTCTTATCAGCTTTTAATATGAACCTTTGGTGTGTACGAAAAACATAACACACCTTTAATCATGTCAAACACCCAATAACATATAATTTAATAGTTTAGGTATTTGAAGGAGCAACAAAAAAGATGTTGAAATTCTCTAAGTGCAACTCAATATTCTGTTGTTCCTGACCTAGTATAAGTCCTTCCTTAAAACAGATACTGAGAAGAAAATGAGTTCAAGTTGTGGACAGACATATAAAGAACAATGTCATTGTATCAGACCATCCACTCTATGGGTTGGGATACAAAAATGCTGTCTCCCTACCCAACATTCTGCAAGTAAGGCATTTTCATTTTTCCATTTATTCATAAATAATATACGGTAATATGAAAGATTTGTTTTTATCTGAAGTATATATGAACGTTTCTTTTTTAGGAAAATACCATAAGAAACTTTACTACATTAATGCATACATGTGAACCTCCCGACGGGAGTACAAAACTCCCGTTTTCAGGGGTCTCCTCCCGTCCTCCCGTTTAGGAGAAAAAACTCCCGTGTATGAAAATTTCATGAATGAAAATTTTCAGACGCCATATTTGATCATTTCTTACTACTGTACGGGTGTAATTGACACATGTGTTAAATTTTACCTGTACATCAAAGAAGATGTATAATTAATTGGCTTCACTTGACAGCTGGGGTGTCAAACATACTGGTAATCAACGATGTTTACCTCTGGCTAACTGCCGTTGAGTTATAAAAACGATGTGTATTGGGAATATTGAAATACATTTTTGTTACTTCCCTTTGTTTTATCCTGTTTTCAGTTATTTTGCTTTTAAAAATGTAAATTGTAAAAAGACTTTAAATGATTAATATTTTAATCAAATAATCATAAAAGGATGTTGATTAAATGAATTTAAATGTTTTGGAACAAATAAAAAAATATAAATTTATAAATTATTTTAGCAATCTAGACCTCCTTTCAAGGATTAAATTGAAGTTTATATAATAAATCTGATTCCTTAAACCATTAAAAGTTTTAATGATAAAAAAAATTATTAAAAGTTCTAGCTAGTTTAATTGAGATTACAAAACCTTGGGTTTGAGAATTGTAGATGATAGAATATATAAGATTTTTTTGTGTAAGCTAGAAATAGCAAAACATTTTACAATGTTTAAAAGTCTTTTTAAGGTTTCTACAAATATGACTTTCATAATGCTTAAAAGCCATGCAGTACTACTGTTAGTGTTTGTTATTTTTTTAATTAATTTATGATGTTGCAAACAAACATGTAGAGCTTATTTCTTTCTTATTTGTCTATACATTTACCAATGATCAGGAGATGGAGACATGAATAAAAATCTATACAGATAAGATAGATAAATATAATGATTTATTTGCAAGCAGTGAACAATCATTTATCAAAAACAAAACAAAACTAAACAGGAAACAAGATTCTTCTTAATATTTTATTTTGTTCAAATAGAAAGGCAATAAGGGTACTTTAAACATATTACAATTTGTAGAAAAAACACAATTTCTACTTCATATGGTTACATTTATGACAAAATTTATGTCGATAAAAAACCTCCTGATCTGAGTCCTAATCTCCTGACCAAAATTTCCAAATCTCCTGATCTGAGTTTCACAGTCCATCACATGTATGTTAATGGTCTCATCAAGTATTTGTGAACAGAATATGACACTATTCCTGTTTTATCTAATTGCACTTTTTAACGGAAAAAGATCAAATATTTATTAATATCTTCTATGTAAATCAGATGTAGTCGTCTCATGTATTTAGGGGTAACGCCCCTCAAATATGAGAATCCTACAACTAGTACTATAGTACACTAGACTGAAATACATTTTAACTGCCTTTTCTTTCAATAATATATGATATGCAGTGTCAAATCAACCAGATGAATCATAGCTATAGTAATTCTGATGTGTGATGTAATATGTTTGACAGTGCTTAACAAGATGTTATCTACTCCAGAATACATGTCAAAAAGAGACACGAGTTATCTCCCTTAGATCTTATATCAAACAAATTTTGAACAATCAAACACTTTTGGAAAACTAATAACTACCATTTTAAAACTATTTATGGTGTGAAATTACTGTTTTTACAAAAATTATTGTGACAATGGTAACATGGCAAATAACATATCTCTATGCTCTAGTTTAGATCTTATAAGAAATACATAAGTTGTTAAAGTGTCTCCACACATTGAATCTTAACCCTTTCCTCCATGGAATTTTTTTTTTTACATACTCAATTCGCATAGGATTTTTTCGATATATAAAAAAACCATCATGTTTAAAGTCTTAATGCATTGAGAAAACAAACATTTTTCATCAATGAAATTCCATTTGTATATATATTCTCATGAATATCCTTTTTAAATTAGATACAATTTTTTATTAAGTCTGATATAGATTTTTCATAGGAGAATGTTTTAATTGAGACACTACACAGGCGTCAAAAGGCACCATTATGGAGTAAAGGGGGTGGCGTCAAAGGTGTCATTATGGAGGAAAGGGTTAATGTATAAGATTAACAGCTTAAGCAGTTAAAAAAATGCAACATAAAACACTGCATCCACTAGACCACTTTCGAGTTTGTCAGGCACCGGGAAAAACTCGTCAATAATGCACGCCTTTATGTATTCATTTACCAGATAGAGGGGATCGCCTGTATCCCTGCACTATTAATGTTCATCAAGCGTCTTAGTGATCGTCATTATGCAGGATATACTAGAAATATTGTTTGTTCAGTAAGTACTTAGTCACAATTCTCTAATGAAAGCTGATTGTCAATTATGAGAATTCAATTTGCTGAATAATTTGTACAATATAGCACCATAGTTTTCCAACCACTTGCTCAACATTGAACGGAAGTGACGATGCCTCTAAAAGCACGAATGATGTTCACTAAAACCAAAGTTTTTGACGGAAATGCATCAAACTTGAAAGTTTTCTATTATTTTCTGCATATACTAACATCAGGTTCATGCAAAATAAAAATAAAATTGTTTCAAGATATCAGACAATTACTTTCATTTACGGTTTTGTTATATTTTCAGCTAGGGATCAATCATATCAATGTTTCCTTCAATTGGTTATAAAGAAGATCTTTGAAAAGGTTATTGAGGCCAGACAATGGATGCAAGTGATAGCAAAAGTTTAAACTAGCCTTTGGTCAGATTAACTAAACTATTTATATAATTGATAAATATAACAAAGGTAAAAATCCTACCTGATCCTCTTGAAGACTGAACTTTCATCTTTCTTCTCTACCTAAAATATACTTCCCATCTAACTGAAAAAAAACGACAATAATTTTTTTCAATTCATATCCATTCAAATTGACAATACAATTAAATTGACATTACAATTATATACAATTGATAAACTTTTGTAGAAAGGTAATAGGTTTTGGTTAATAATGGTCTATAATCAAATAGGGAAAAAAACATTAATATAATTCTTGATTAAGAAATCAGTGTGGTCACTGTGTATATATATTGGAAATTCTTTTTTACCTTCAAATTTTTACTTTATCAAACTTTAAGAAATTTTGTTATCATATAAACACAAACATACATAATTCATTTGTTTTAATTGAAGACTACTACACTAACATGTCCAGAATATGTATGAAATACTTCCCATTGGACTATCTATTTCTATAGATTTTGTAACACCAAATCTGACCAAAATGACTTTACTAAGCATTAGTTTGAAACTTAAGCAACCAACTACTGTAAATTCAGTAATTTTCCGGTAAAATTTTTATTGTGATTGCTGAATAATAGACACAAGAAATGCTACAGTAATTATTGCAATTTAAGATAATGCTTCATAGAAATAATGCTAAAAAATATAATAAATTTTTTAATTATTGCGAAACCTATCCTATCACTGTATAAAGATCGCAATAAAAACGAGGTAATTTCTTTTAAGGATCTACAGCATCAATTATATGTATATGAATGTAAACATATATAACACTGACAACAGATTACAACCAGCGTTATCTGGTGAGATTGACACTATCTAGAACTTCTAGGTACACGTACATTAGTTATCTAGAACTTCTAGGTACATGTACAATAGTTCTTAATACATTATATTCAATACTTTGCCAGACAGACCCATCTCTTTACATAAAACACTCTTCTTTTCTCATCAAAAGCTCGTATACAATCACAAACCATTCCTTTTTGCATAGAACTGTAAAAAAATCAATTTTTCAGTGGATGTAAACAACAGCATCAATCATACCTATCCTACAGATACCTTCATGTTTTTATCATTTGTAATAGAAATATGTTTCTGCTTAAATTAATATCATTTCAATGTGTTACATGTATAAACAAAGAGAGATAACTCTAATTGTAATTTTATATTTTTTCTCTTTGGAAGCTTGAAAAGACCCCATTGCCCTTATGTTTAATTCTTAAATATCATAGCTTTTGAGTTCCAATTAGGTTTGAATAAAGTGAAAAATCTCTTTTAGTTGCATTTTTAAAAGAGCACACTGGCAGCCCTCCTATTCCAAATGAATACCCTGTTTTATATTGAACAAAAGTGCACAATTTTCTATTGAAGGAAAAAAGGAGTAAACAAAAGAAATTGTATTTTTTATAATTTGACATTATGTCTTTCAAGTAGGTTAATATATCTAAATAACACAAAACATTCACACTAAGATCAACAGGTAAATTCTTCACTGGAAAAAGTCAAATCTACGGAAACGTCGTGATGAAATGTCCACAAAACAATCTTTTTTTTTTAATAAGAACAAATATAATATGTTACGAGCATCAATTTAAAAAAAAAAAGAATTGACAGCATGAACTAATGTTAGTTTGTTCTAAATATTTGAAGAATTAGAAATATAACAAAACATCTAATAGTCTATTTTTAAGGATGTACGTGAATTTAAGCATGGATGCAATTTGGGTACTGCTACTCCTAATTACAGAATCATGGATCGTTTGGAAATCAGTCCAGACCCATTCTACTATGATTCATTATGGATGTAAAATCAAATTGGTGGAACTGTAGAATAGTTAATCAGGAAAGTTTGAAACATCTAAAAAATAAACACAGAATGGAAACTTTGGTATGGATCATAAATTAACATAGGTGAAACAACTGCCAAATTGGTGCAATTTGGGTACATTCACGTTTTTCTGGGTTTTACAATTTTGCAATCTCATTTAAAAAAATTATTGGTCTCATGTCTACCTGATGCAGTGATGGAAGCTTATTCAGGAAACATGTGTTATGCCAACACAAAAATCATTGCCAATGTTTTAATTGTTACACCACACTTTTATCATAATCCTTCCTCTAGATGTGCAACAGCCATGCATCAAAATGCCATTAGGGGATCATGTTTGGTACTGGTCTTCAGTTCTCAAAATCTTTAGGTTTAGGTATGGAAAAGAGGGGACATATTGTTATTCTACAATTTTACATTCCACATTTTTTGTCCAGGTTAGTTCTCCTAGATGACTTTTGTCACAAACATTGATCAACTGCACTAGTCATAGGACCACAATGATTTAATAGTGTTGTCCGAGAGAAAATTGTGATTGTGTAATTGCATTGAAGGCAGCAGAACTTTTATCCTCATCCATTGGGCAGTTAGTCTTACCTGGATTATGTAGGTTAGGAAAGAAACTTTTCAGGACTATGGACCTTTGATCTTTGTATCTAATCAGCATCATCTTCTCATCATTGAAGTTTTCATCATATGGAATGATAAGATGAGAGCTCTTTCTTTTACCAACAATTCATATCTACACACCATCAAGTGACTGTTAAATCTTTTACGACAAACTCTGAAAAATTAATATGGTTCAAGTTTTTTTTATAAATACAATGGGCTTTGAAGTAGCTTTCCAGTAACTACTATGAGTACTCTCAGACTTTCCAGTAACTACTATGAGTACTCTCAGACTTTCCAGTAACTACTATGAGTACTCTCAGACTTTCCAGTAACTACTATGAGTACTCTCAGACTTTCAAGTAACTACTATGAGTACTCTCAGACTTTCCAGTAACTACTATGAGTACTCTCAGAACTTCCAGTAACTACTATGAGTACTCTCAGAACTTCCAGTAACTACTATGAGTACTCTCAGACTTTCCAGTAACTACTATGAGTACTCTCAGACTTTCCAGTAACTACTATGAGTACTCTCAGACTTTCCAGTAACTACTATGAGTACTCTCAGACTTTCCAGTAACTACTATGAGTACTCTCAGAACTTCCAGTAACTACTATGAGTACTCTCAGACTTTCCAGTAACTACTATGAGTACTCTCAGACTTTCCAGTAACTACTGAGTACTCTCAGAACTTCCCTTTGTGTCTTTATTGTTTTTGTTTGTTGTTTTAGCGATTTGAATCATTGTGATAAGTAAAGCCTTTTTCAACTGATTTTTATAGTCTTTCTTATGTTGTGATGTTGTACAACTCTGTCCAAGGTTTACTATTAGGTAAAGGTTACATTTTTTCAATGAAAAAAATATTTATGCCATTTAAGCCATACACATTATCGCTATTACTGCTTGACCCGAGAATCAGTCCTGCTTGAACTTTGATGTCATTTAACAATCCCTTTTCCCTACTACATGTATTATGACGTCAAAATTTTACTGGATCTTGTATCATGTCCAGTAATAGCGGACAAAATATAAGGTGTATTCAAGCCATTGTATAGTTTTTACTATAAAAATCCTTGTCCAACCAGCTAATAATAACAAAATATTCTGTCCATCAATTTCACAAAAATACTTAGTTATGATAAATCTGAATCTTTAGATTATTTTTAAGAAACTGATTCCTGAATCCAGCTTTTTCCCATACCTTATCATTGCTTAGTTTTAAATATTAATGATGAAAAATAAATTTCACTGATAAAGTTGAAAAACTAAATAAAATTGGTTGTGCTTTTTTGAAAAAAATTTGGACTCCCAACAATAAATCGGACCATAGGCAGATCCAGGGGAGGGGGGACCTGGGGGCTACGTGCCCACTTTCATGGGAAAAATTTGGTTGATTATATAGGGAATCATTGAAGTATGACTGGAGCAGGCCCATCCTTAGGTCAGTCAGTGCCCCCGCCCCCTTATGAAAAATTCTGGATCCGCCTTTACCTTACCAAGAAATCTTTCTCCGTCCACTTTGGGACGACCTCATTTGAGTAGTTAATATTTCACCACCACATCTATTTACACTATTTTACACACATTATTGGTAATTCACTTGAGTATGGAGATATCAATGTTTCATATTATCCTACATGTATCACTGAATTAGCCATGCTTAAAATAATTTCAACATTATATGAGTATATATATATATACAGTACACTATATAATAGGTATGCTCTCGGCACAACAACAGTATACATACGGGAGTATCAATGTTCGGAACATATTATTATCAGTTCACAATAATGAAATATCCTCATTTTCTGTTAATGTCGAAGGATCGGTATCTTGCTACAGAGCTCCAGATAAGCTGCGTATTTGCGTGATCACGCAATACAAATAATAAAAAACCCAATGCAATTGCACATTGCAGGGTTCGATAACCCAATTAATTCAAAGGAAAACCCAATTATATGCCAAAACCATGAGTTCTCAATCCTTTTATTGGCTACCATTTGCGTTATTTACCCTTATCTGTTTACAGTCGTCGTGTAAACTATTTTTATAATATTTATAATTGGAAATTTCCTTTCGTTCTAAAAATAGATCCCTGCATCAAGTAACTGAAATGGGTCCCTGTTAAAGTTTTCCGTTGCTCAATAGGTACACGTGTTTTTGAAAACATTTCAATCTTCTCGGGGTTTATCCAATTAGCGTGTGTCATATAGTCAAATTTTGTTCGCATTGCTCGGGATTTATCATAACATACATTGAATTAAAACGAAAGTGAATGTCCGGTAAAAATATTGAATATAGAAGCATGTTTTCTGCTTCTTTTGAAAAGCTGAGGGAAAGTTATGATGATAACAAGACTCAGTCAGTGTTTTTAGAAAGCGTCCATGGAACACACGGGCGTGTGTGCGTATCTTAAAGAGAACATTGCTGATAAAAACGGGGTTTCCTCAAAAACGAAATCAGTTGGAAAAAGTGAAAGGCCAAATCAATTATGACATGATAAAGCATCAGAAACCAAAAGTTTTAATAAAAGACAACTAAACCCAGATTTATGAAAATTGGAATAAAACAAAAACATTCAAGTATAATTAGAGTTTATATACTATTTTTTTTCATTTTACGGTTAATTAATGCCGGAATACACACACAGGCACTGGTCTCAGAATTTATTATATAAAGGTATAAGACGAGTGCCTGTGAATACAAATATATCATGTATATCCGTTTTGTATCAGTTTATATGAGAAAATACAAAACTGGCAGACGGTTTGAAAAGGAACACAAATTAAACCTACAATTGCTACTCAGTGAATAAACCAAATGAAACAGCTAGCAAATAACCCTAACCCTAACCCTAAACCAAGTAAAACAGGCTAAACAAAGAAAGAAACATATTTAAGATGGAAAAAAATCTGGGGTTGATATTCCCTAAATATTCAATATTGTGTTGATGAAAAAACCCAATACATTAAGGAGCTTGGTGGTGAAAAACCAAATTTGATATTAACATGAGGGGTGAATATGAATTGATAATGCAATTAAAAAACTTTATCACCCAATTGTATAAGAAAATGGTGGGTAAAAAACCCAATTTGTGAATTCTTATCTGGAGCTCTGCTTGCTATATGTAACGCATACGACATTTGCCTGCATATTCATTCGTTTACTATTTCCTTTTAGTCCAGGATAGTGTAACGAGCAGTCCTGAATTATTTGGATTTTATCATGACTGGAAAGTGTTGTAAAATTTTCTTCCAATATTAATTGTAATATTTCATCGATCTGGTGAAAATATGTTCGTTGGATAGGTTCTAGAATTTGACAGTCCAACAGGAAGTGACAAAGAGTTTCATCGCCTTGATCGCATAATTTGCAGATTGGTGTTTCGTTTTCTGTATATCTAAATACCGTACGTAAGAATAGGTTGTATAAAGGTTTTGATCAGATGTAGTGATGTAATCGGATCAAGTCCATTCTCACCATGCAGTCCTGCTGACATTAGACCATTGAATCATAACCCTAGAAGTTAAATGATTGCTCCTTTATGACTATTAATCTGTATTATAACATATCAGAAAGCAGGGAAAATTTTCTGGTGCTTTCGAGTTTGGCCTTTAAGGAGCTACCATTTGATTTTAAGGGGGGGGGGAAGGGGGGATGGCTAAGGATGAAAAATTTTGTCCTGCCTTTTTTTTAGTTGAAATCTCTGTCCTACCTTTTTATTTTTCTCTTTTGGGTCCTGCCTTTTTTTTTCTTAGTTTATCCCGACTTTTTTTTTACATAAAATAGTCATCCTGCCTTTTGTTTTTGCCAAGTTGCTCATCCTGCTGTTTTTTTACTCAAAACTCCTGTCCTGCCTTTTTTTAAATTTCATCCTAGCCACCCACCCCATAAAAATCAAATGGTAGCTCCCTTATCAAGTTTTTGTATCCTTTTTTATCAATGTCCCATAGGCCAAAATGTTCAAGATATACATAATTCACAGGCACTTGTCTCAGAAAAAAAAATTCCTATATACCTTAATATAACATGTTATATTAAGGTATATAGGAAAAAACAATTCTGAGACAAGTGCCTGTGACATAATTGCCTCCCCTGATTTCTCAAGGCTTATTTACTTGTGATCACATTATATTACTCTGCATATATAATGATTAACATGTAGTTTATGATTTACAAAGGTTTATAGTATTAAGTGTGTTGTAAACAAGTGTATTGTGCCAAAGTAATGACGAATGTGTTGTTTCTCTCAGGTCGCCAGACATCTTCATGTGGATTTCAGAAATGGCGGGAAATAATCCTGGTACATATTTCGAGCTCACCCAGAGAAATATGAACTTTTAAAAACAGCATTAAACTTAAAAGGGCAAATTGCAGCATAAAATCAAACAAAAAGAAAAGATCCGATTCGCTCACACTTTCACAGAATACTCTCATACTGATGACGATTTTTTAATATTAAAAAATATTTATTAATATCAGAGACATATATTCACAAAATGGCGATCTCGTTAAAGTCTCGCGTGATGCGATGTTTGGATTAGATTTCGCTGACCACTGTTACAGTTGCCAATCTCTGTGTATATATGTCTCTGTTAATATTAAAAATTCGATTTATTAATATTAAAAAATAATATTTAATATTAATAAATGATTTATTACCATTAATAAATAGCAAGGATCTATACAAATCCTTGTAAAAAGGGAATAAATTCCACAACGGCTTGCCATAGCCAAATGCTCTTATTAAAATTGGATTAAGGAATCAGTCAGTTGTATATAAAGAAAGATAACTCTAATTTGACATTGATAAACTCCCATCATCATCATTCGAAAAGGCAGTGGTCACTGGCTATTTTTCAGGCTCCGGCAAAAAAGCGATTTATACAGAGTTTTGCTATTTTGCCGGTCTTAATTAAGATTAAAATAGAAATATAGAAATTAATAATAGTAAAAATATAGAAACATACACTTCATAAGAAACCTCTATACAACTAGTTCTTTTTTAAACATTTATACAAAACGCGCAGATTAAAATTTATATTCTTTACAGTCTCTAAAAACTTTTTTAAAAAGTAAAATATAAAAACTGATACTAGAACTTTTTGTACGTGTTTTAATGTAGATTCACTTATTTTTGTTGGTACCAGTTTTCATGGATTAAGGAAAACTTGAATGTTCCGATTTGTATTCAGTAATTTCGTCACGGGTTTTGCCGTAGATTGCATAAAAGAAATTTGTTCAACGGTTGAACATTTAATTTCGTGGTTCAGCTTTACCCACGAAATTCACGAAAATTGGTATCCAACGAATAATAACGAATCCACCGTATATGTCTGCATTTTTCGAATAAATGTTTCGGGATATCTAAGTATATGTGATACAAAATTGATTTGTTTAAATTTTCAAGCAACGAAAAAGAAGAATGCATACTTACAAATATTTATTATAAATATTGAGACAATGAATCCCATGTAAAATTGATCATGTAGTATAACACCACACCATACTAGTAACTAACTGTAGTTAGTTTTCAATGTTGAAAGTTTTTGCTCGTCATTTTGTGTCTTATCTGTTCCCGGGTTTCCAAATTACGAAACCCACTAGGATGTTACTATCGTTTCTTGAAATATGGTATAGTAAGAAACAGATAGGGTATTTATCATTTTCATCATAAAATGGTCCAAAAAAATTTTCGCCTCGCTTCGCTCGGCTCAAAAATTTTTCGCCTAGCTCCGCTCGGCGATATATGCTTGCACTTTATTTCAACTCAGATACGCCCCTGAACTTGGTTAAATCGTTCATTTGATTTATTTTACAATATCACAATATACATCGCAGAAAGCAGCATATTTCCATAATCTTCCATTAGTTTAAACATATTCATTTATAGTGGATTGGGAAACAAGTTTTGCAACTTATATTAATCCCTTTCCACTTTATGGGTGCAAGTGCTGCCTTGTAGCGGCATTAGCATGTACAAGAATTATGGACATTTCAAGGCGAGATAACTCGTGTTAATTTTCTATTCTGGTTCCCAATTTGTTCTGATCGTCTGGTGACCAGTAGATAAGAAAAGATAACTCCCCTAAACAAACACCCACCAATAGATGTCGATTTGCCGTTAGGCATATTGCGTAATTAATGTTATTAGCAATTACACGATAATTCCAGAAGCAAAAGATTTTAGAAGGGATCCCCACTATGATTTTAAAAACTCTAGGTCAGCCAAATAAAGGTTAATGATCCTTGATTTAAGAAGAAATATCCGAAGCAGATATCCATTATAAATTATCTGTTGATTTTGTAAATATAAACAAGGAGGTTATATGATACAGACCATTCAATTAAATTGTATTTGAAAAGTAACGGTGTAAAACAAAGTTGTGGAATAGAGAACTTGAAGCTGTAAAGTCTGATTTTGTCATTGAAATTTATAAAATTATTTGCTTAACTATGTATTTATTGTTTATTGTTAATTCTATATATATACTTTATTTAAGACAAATGTATCAACAAGTTTTGATTCGTTTATTCTACATTTGCCAGAGGTACAATTATGTATAGCGAGAGGGTTGAATTCACGGCTCACAAAACATGTTTCACCCTGCCGCATTTTTACGCCTGTCCCAAGTCGGGAGCTCCTTGTCTGTCTTTTTTATTCTTGTGGGTTGTTTTTAATTTTAGTTAATTCAAGGATTTGTATAGTTCATTTATGTGTTTAATTTTTGGAGTTTAGTATAACGTCGATTTTCATTAGTTCATTCACAAACATTCGAAACTCAATTAGACCCAACTCGAATTATTCAGTGGCCTCTATCTACTACTTTTCTCGAGGGTGTGATCGAAGTGATCGTAATATAACGACTGGATTATTCGGGTTAAACTAGACCTAACTAAGGCCGTGTTCACACCAAATGCCTTGTACAGTAAACATGTTTACATTTGGTTTAATGTAATCTACACTAGTTTCACATAAGATTTGTCCACATCTATACACCTTGTTTAGTTACCTGTACATAAGATTTGTTCACACTTGTAAACTAAATGTCATTTCAATGTTCATTACGTAGAACCGAACTCAAATTTCCGAACAACTTTTCTAGCAGTAAGGGAACGACCATTTGACTTTAAAAAAAAAGGGGGAATGGATTTTCCCACAATTTGATTAAAACAAATCGGGTCATACAGATGATTAGTCTGAATCCAAAGTTTCCCCATACATTATAGTGTTAAATATTGAATTGGTACCATCGAAAAAAATTGAATATTAACTTTCGCGCGAGAAAAAAATCGGACTCCGAGTCCCCCCCCCCTTTTTTTTTAAGTAAAGTGGTTGCTCCTTTAAGAAAGTCATTTTGGATTATTACATTTCTATCTTTTCTGTTTGTTTCAAATAGTATTGCTTCTACAAGTTTTGTTTTTTTTTTGGCAAAAGGAGAGGGTGATATTTTTTTTTTTATCTAAAATTGTATTTTAACGGATCTGAGATTCTACACAAACAAACAATTAACCCCACCCTTTTTCAGTAATGCATTTATGAGTGAATCGTTGTTTGAGTAAAGACCAGTGGCAAATATTTCTGTCAGTGCGTACGTCCAGTCGATTCGGGAAGACCTTTTCTAATGAATTATGTGTTCGGCAATGATGATGGATGAGTCTTGATAATGGGTTGATAAGGCTATGTAAAGTGTTTTATAACAAATAAATATATCAAGTTTAGACAAATATTTCTGTAAAGAACTTTATTAATAAGTGTTATAAGTATCAATTTTATATAAAAATCGTTTCTTTTTCACATATAAATGGAAAAATTACAGTTCGGAATGTCTAGTTTTGTGTACACTGAACCTACACAAGGCCTACATAGACTATCGACTGCATGTAGACATGCAAAACATGATTTATAAACTACATGTAACGTAAACATTGAATTTTATCAATGGGAACGTAATTATGTTTAGTTTATGTGTGAGTTACACTAACACAACACCGAGTTTGGGTCAATGTGAACACGGCCTAATTCAACAGTGATAAACACAGAGTAGGAATTTTTCTTATTTCGCAAGTTTAATAGAGAGAATCCCAGTGGCGGATCCAGGAATTTTCATAAGTGGGGGCCCACTGACTGACCTTAGAGGGGTCCCGCTCCAGTCACGCTCCAGTGATTCCCTATATAAGCAACCAATTTTTTTCCCAAAATGGGGGGGGGGGGAGGGGGGGGGGGGGCTGCCCACTATAAATCCGCCTCTGAATCCATAGGTATATTATACCAAATACACACGGAACAGAAATTTAATACATTTTATGAACGGAGAACCAGTAATGAATGCAAATAAACAGAAAACATTTGTCAATAAGGAATGTCATGACATCCGAAAGTCAGGTGCTCGTTTAGTTCACTCCTTTTTTATTGTTTGTTTAATCAATTTTTGAAAATATTCGTTCATATTTCAACGTTTCTAAATTTATTTTCACTTAATAAAATACGTTTTTTTTTATGTATAACCCTCTGTATATTCTTATGTGTAGAAATAAGAATGCCCTTATACAAAAGAATAGAAAACAACAAATATAAATAAGTATGGTTAAATCGCCAGAATAAGAGATATACAAGAAAGAAAAAAAATGAAATATGAAAAGAATATTTTCAAAAAAAACTTAACCAAAATAAAATGAAAAAAAAGGGGGGCACTCAATAAGAGCCTGTGTGTGAAATACTTTATTTTCAATATAATACTTCCATGATAAGATAAAATAGCAACATATGGTATTAATATGGGATACAGCACTGGAAAGGATTTGTCGTGGCCCCATGGGACGCTTATATACTATGTAAATATTGACACATTTGTGTTTATATGGCAGTTAAGATCATGGAAGTACAAAATGTATTATATAATACTTCCATATTTAGATCGATTATTATGGAGCTTTTCTTAAAAACGATTTCCGATGTATTTTGTCATTTTCATTCATTGTTTATGTTTTGAATAACATTAAAATTTCACGTTGGCATCTATATTCTATTTCAATTTAATTTTTCAGATTATGTAAACATTTTTTTTCATCAATACAATCATTGTGTATTCAATTAATTGATAACAAATTAATGCTATTGTTACTTGAAACTAAATAAGTTTATTAAGACAAAGCCTTTTTCAGAAAAAAGATCCTTTTTCTGTACTTTTCTCAAAGATGTCGACAGAACCACACTACTTAACTTTGATGTTACTTTAAAGACATCTTTGGTATAACAGAAATTAATGTATTGCTTAAAACCTAACTAGATATTTCAAATAATGGATGTCAAAAAAAAGGAAATTCACATCATAAAATGGAGAATTCAACTTATAACACCAACCACAATTCGTCTTTGAATACGGTCAATCCTAGTTGTCTGAATATACGTTGTATAACAAAAAAATATGAAGTTCCACTTTTAAAAGCATAGGGACACCAGTAAACATTATTTTAAAATGATATTTTTTATACCATTTGATAGGAAAACGTTTTGCCAATATTGTATAACGTATTAATTTAATTTACAATAAAAAATGAATTAAATATGATTTTTTTAGTAGACATGTATACCTCGTATTTGCTATATATTCAACCAGAAGATGACCCAACGTTCAACACGATGAGGACACCAGTAAATTTCAAGATAAAGTGAATTTTATTACACCATTTTAAAGCTAGAAAAATGGTGCAATCTTTATAATTTGTTAATTTTATATGATATCTATAGTATAGGCATAGTATTCGTTTATTTAACTAGTGGTCATAATTCCCCGTAGACAATAACGTTAAAAAAAATTCAATGATAACTGCTCTCTGTGGGATAGTTGATAAGGCCATCCAGCTGAGCTGTCCGCAATTCTTGTGTATGCCTGCTCTTTTTTGAAATCTACAAGGGTGTCTTTAACGTGCACTTGAAGAGATATGGCTCTCTCTTCACACGGGTGAGCCATTTATCGTCCCCTGGAAAGACGATGGCAACATACTAGATGTTTTACTTTTTTATGATATAATGGGAGGATATAGGACTGGTGTCTATGAATAAAATGAGATGTGGGCAATTTAATCCCGCTGCAAATGTTTGCACCTGTCCTAAGTCAGGAATCTGATGTACAGTAGTTGTCGTTTGTTTATGTAATTTATACGTGTTTCTCGTTTCTCGTTTTTTATATAGATTAGACCGTTGGCTTTCCCATTTGAATGGTTTTACACTAGTAATTTTGGGGCCCTTTATAGCTTCAATGATTGTTCGGTGTGAGCCAAGGCTCCGTGTGGCCCCAGTGTTGAAGGCCGTACATTGACCTATAATGGTTTACTTTTATAAATTGTTATTTGGATGGTCTGATTGGCACTCACACCACATCTTCCTATATCTAATCGTCTTTGAGACAGAAACCCAATGTCAAATTATAACCAACAAGAATGTGTCCCTAGTACACAGATGCCCTATCCGCATTATCATTTTCTATGTTCAGTGGACCGTGAAAATGGGATAAAAACTGTAATTCGGCATTGAAATAAGAAAGATTATACCATAAGGAACATGTGTACTAAGTTTCAAGTCGATTGGACTTCAACTTCATCAAAAACTACCTCGACCAAAAACTTTAACCGTGCAGCAGGACGGACGGATGGACGACCGAAGGAAGAGACGTACGGACGCACAAACCAGAAAACATAATGCCCATAAATAGGGCATAAAAAGTCAGGCAATAGTCTTCAACAATATCTACGTGTCTATACAATATCTCTAGCTTTAAAAGATTGGAATAAATTTATATAAAATGGAATAATCAATAATCTGCAAATTAACATCAATGTGGCTTGATAATCTTTTGCAGTTACATATACAATCAATCATTAATGCAACACGACATGTTTTACTATTGAAGCATGAACTACATAACTATTAAGTAATCGTTATTCTTAGTGAACACCAAATTCTGTTTTGATAGAGTTCGTGCTGCTCAGGCTTCAGTTATCTGTTTGTCATATTTTTTCATCTTTTTGAAATTTGTTGTTTGTCGACATCCATGGGCATGTCTGCTTTTTATAGACATTATTATTTTGATTGTTCCCTTATTGTCTTCCATTAACTTTTAGTCGCAGTATAAAGAGAAAATACGTTGTTGATTTTTGTAAAAATAAAGAGAAAAAAACATGCTTCAATAGTTTTTCCAAAGGAGAAAAAGGACGAGACGTTCTTTCACAAAACCCGGGCTGGCTCATTATCATTTTGCTTAGTCACTGATTACGATTTAAAACTCTCAAGTATAGCAGTTGTAATCAGCTCGTTTGTCACAATATAAATGAACCAAAATGTTTTTGATCTTCCTTTAAATACAAGACAAAATACAGAAGTTTAAGACTGTGGACAGGTAACAAAAAATTTGGTTGATTATACATGTTTTGTGAGATATCAACCCTCCCCTAAACTTATAGCAAATGTAGAAGGAAAAAAAACAATACGCAAAGTAAATACGCACAGTAAAACTCAGTTTAAAGACGTCCCGTAGGAGACTCGCTTCACTCATTCGTTGATGCCGTCAGCATTGTATATTACATTTGATAACAAATCTCTTTTTATTTGGCTAATGGGAAATGAAGATATTAAAAATATTTTGATAATAATTTGTCAATTATTAGAGGTTTTAAATATAAACAGAAATACAATATTAAAATAGATTTAATACAATATTAAATTAGATTTCTCTATATCAAGATATAGAATGATATGTGTGATCAAATTTGCATTTATATATACATAAGTTATTTCTTTTACATTTAATAAATTATTAGTATACTATGAGGTGTGCTGTCCAATAAAGGGACCAGAGTAACAGACACTTGGTCATATTATATTATATATTTTTATTATTACAAATTGCCTACTTTATTTGCTTTAATATTTTATATCAATCAATTAAATCAAAATCAATCATATTATGTATTTTGTTTAACTTATTTTTAATTTACTTCACATTATGTTTGAAAATTATATTGTAATTATTCTGCTCATTTTGGGCGCCGTGATTGGCAAATAAAAATATTTGTTTGTTTGTTTCAACGGTTTGTTTTGTATCATTGCCTCTTAGATTATATCAGGTCTAAATATGGGTGTAAATTCCAAAACCTCACCTAAGTACATCCTTAATACCATTTTGTCCCTACCACCATGACCTATTGATATGTGAATTTTCTGAACTATGCTGTACATGTCTTCAAGACATACATAATATTTTTAATACATCTTCATCTGATACCGCTTTAACGATTTTTTCAAATCTTCAAATTGAAGAACTTCATACCTACATTAAATAAAATATTTACTTTATTTGGATTAAAAGAGTTGAGAAAGTTAAGAAACTTATTCAAAGTTATATCACTTTGTGATAGAATACATTTATCTGATATTTGACCAAAGTTTTAAGTAAAACTATTTTATTTTTGCTTGGTTAGAACCCAGTTTATAAACATGCAGCAGCAAGTACAAAACAAAGTATTCTTACCTATATTTTCTGTTGTCTTATTTAATTATTATTTTGTAGGTAAATTTATACATGTAACAATACAGTTGTATAGTGCATGAAAACTGCTCACTTGATATTAAAATAAAACCTCAAACATATTGAGAGTTACTGTAGTAGGCTTTTTTCACAGAGATACTTTAAAAAAAAATATTGAATTTATTTTACAAATTCCCTGAATTTAATCAGTGAATCTGTAAAAAAGATCTTAATTATTTCAGGGATTGTGTAAAATCACTAGTCAAAATCAGGGATTTTATAAAATCACTAATCAGTTCAGTGATTTTACAAATTCCCTGAAATTTCAGTGATTTTACAAAATCCCTGATTTCACAAATTCCCTGTAACATATATATCACCAAAAAATGAAACCATTAATGAGGGGGGGGCAAGGGGTTTAACTGTTATGCTGTTATTGGGCAATTTAATTCTTTGTTATTGAAAATATATTTGCTGTTAGCTGTTATTGTCTTATTCTTTGTTATCTGTTATTGGGCTATTAGTTTTTTTGTTATCTGTTATTGGGCTATTAGTTTTTTTGTTATCTGTTATTGTGATAATGTATTTGCTGTTAACTGTTATTGAAAATTGGAATGTTATCATTTTTTTTTGACAGTCAATATTCGGTATAAATTGAAGATCATTGGCCGGACATTGGGGTCTACCACTACTAATATGTTTGTCCCGTATTCAGAGAAGGATTCCATTAACATTTACCCATCACAGAAGTGAGGTCCAGGACAATTCAAGTATATCTTATGATTATCCTTTGTAATAAATTCCATTTTTTTGGAACATGTATTTAGAATTACCTTTTTTTGTATGAGAATAATGTTCCTTGTTTCCCGTACGAACATATTAAATTAAAACAATTCTTAACATGACAAAAAGAAAAACATATGGCCAGGAATATCTGACAAGGATCTCAATTAAGGACTAGGTCCTTACAACCAGTTAACCTTTTACATTATATGGTACATAGACTCAGTTCTGTGATTCTTTTTAAAGCAGAAACAAATGCATTGTACAATGAAAGTTCCAACCATGTACTTGGGTCCGAAGCTGCACATAACTCATTACAAACAAAGATTTCATTCGTTTCAAGCCATTGTTTCCCTACTAAACTAGTACACTTGGTACAATCAAAAACCTCAGCTGATAAAAAACTGTTCAAATAAGGCCTTTGAAAATAGTGGAATAAATTGCTTTTGGAGTGTCAAAATTCGTTCGAAGTACTTGATAAATTGCATGCTTATAATTGGTGCTTTTGATTTTGCTACCCTATATACCACTTTGCCTCATAGTTTACACACCTCATTAAATGGTCATTTAGAAAAAGTCAGAATATTCAAACTCTTTTCGGTCATTTTTTTATTAGCAACAAAGGGAGCTTCAGTCAATATATATATATAAAATATCACCTTTTTCTAATGAATAAAATTCCTTAACTCAATAACATAAAATCTAAAATTAAGTAAAATCGAAAGGGAGTTTACAACAATAGATATAAACATTTCAGCAAAGTTTCATGAGAACTGCTGAAAACATTTTTGTGTTAATGTCTGAAAACTGGACCCCCCCCCCCTTTTAATTAATAAAACCCGTTAACTCGGAAACGTGAAATCTAAAATTTATAAAAATTAAAAGTGATCTCATGTTAAAAGATATAAACAATTCACCAAAATTCCTTGCTTTAGGAAAGCATTTTTGAGATATTATCAGAAAAATGAAAAAAAACACCAATTTTATTGAATAAAAACCCATAACCCAGAAACTTAAAATCTAAAATTTATAAAAAAAATAAATAAAAGGGAGCTCACGTCAATAGATATAAACAATTTCCCAAAGTTGTACAATGCAAATTGGTTAACGAGTTTTTGAGTTAATGTCCGACATGTTGACAACAGACGGACAACAATATAATTATAATACGTTCCGTAAACGAGCGTATAAAAAATATTATAATATATTGAGTAGTAATTTAAACACATTCTAGATACATAAATTGATACTAAAAACATAGTCATAGAAAATGGAATGCCTTACAAAGGATTATATCCGTAATAAGAAATATTGATTTGTCAAAGACCGAATTATTTTAATATTTCATTTACTGTTATCTGTTTTTGTCCATTTTAATTCTTTGTTATCTGTTATGAGCCAAATCAATTTGCTGTTCTGCTGTTATTGGGACCCACCTTGCCCCCCCCCCCCCCTCCCTCATTAATTCTTGTTTGAAGTAAGTAATAACACGCTTCAAACAAAAGTGCACGTAAAAAAATGTAGATCAATTATGAACAGAGAAAATCTGCCATGGTAAAAATATGTTGAAAGAAGACTTATGATCAGAAAACAACATTTCTTTCACCAGGTCATGCCTTGTCTTTCACGATCAAAATAGTGCGTTGAATGATCATTCACGATCAATTTTGATTAAAAATCAACAAAAATATTCTTTTTTTCAAAAATAGTATGAACTTTATACAGTAATAGCATATGTTTTATTTTACTGGACTAATATAGATTAAGTTTCATGACATATTGACATGTGACAGTTATAAATACAAAACGTGATATTTTTATTAATGATTCTCATTGCATTGTGAGTAGATCCCGTAAGGGCTAATTTTGGCCCAAATTTTCAGGAACATCTGATGAAAGATTTTGGACACTTTTTAAACACGTTAGTGTGTACTTCACTCGATTCAATTACTTTATACGAAAGCTTTGATCTGATTTAGTCATTAGAGACGCTCTAATTCAAGCTTGAATATGAAAAGTCTATCAAATATGCCAGAAAATGTCACTTTTCAAACGTATTTTTGTCAAAAATGAAAGTGAACGCATTTGTGTTCAGTCTCAACCTTTATATATGTTATGTATTCTCATCAACTACAACTTGCATTTAAATTTTAGACTAAACACAAATGCGGCCACTTCCATTTAATACCGGCGTCACACATCAGCGTATAGTACCTACTACGTACACCGGGCGTGTTAAAAAATCAGGTACGCTGCAAACACGCTAGTAATTCTGGATGCATTCAACCTGTCAATCATATCTGTAACGTGAGCACAACGAGCTTAAAGCGTATATTGGGCGTACGAGAAGCGTACCTAAGCGTTTATCGGGCGTTAAAGAAACGTATGATTGCGTACATGCTTAGCTGGCGTTTGCATGTCTAACGTAGATGGAATGCACGCTACGAAGGGAAAACGTTTCTTGAACGTATCTGAGACGCGTACGGGTCGTGTCTTGGACGTTCTATTATTGGGTGTATATTACAAACAAACCCGCGCATACGTTTTAGTTAAAGTCAAACGATTTTCTAGCGTATACAACGTGCCTTTAACGTGTCTCAAACTTATTTTTAGCGCGTTAAATGCCGGGCGTATGTATAACGTGCGTGTATACGCTAGACACACGCTTGAGCTGGATGACAATTTTTATGCAGGGACGTCAAGTTGGTTACTTATTTCATATTCCCTATTCGTTACTTATTCCTTATTCCCTTTTCGTTACTTATTCCCTATTCCCTTTTCGTTACTTATTCCATATTCCCGCTCATGATTCGTTACCTATTCGTTACTTATTCCTTATTCGTTTCCTATTCGTTACTTATTCGATTTTTGATATCCTTCCCCCTTTTTGTCGAGCCTTCGACTTTAGTCGAAAAAGCGAGACTAAGCGATCCTGCATTCCGTCGTCGTCGGCGGCGTCCACAAATATTCACTCTGTGGTTAAAGTTTTTGAAATTTTAATAACTTTCTTAAACTATACTGAATTTCTACCAAACTTTGACAGAAGCTTGTTTATGATCATAAGAAATTATCTAGAAGTAAATTTTGTAAAAATAAAATTCCATTTTTTCCGTATTTTACTTATAAATGGACTTATTTTTTCTGCCAGAAACAAAACATTCACTCTGTGGTTTAAGTTTTTAAAATTTTTATAATGTTCTTAAACTATCCTGGATTTCTACCAAACGTAGACAAAAGCTTGTTTCTGTTCATAAGATATTATTCAGAAGTAAATTTTGTAAAAAAAAATTAACTTTTTCTGTATTTTACTTATAAATGGACTTAGTTTTTCTTCCAGTTAACATTACATACAGTCTGCAGTTAAAGTTTATAAAACATTTATTAGATTCATCAACTATCCTGGATTTTTTTTACCAAACTTGGAAGCTTCTTTCAATCAAAAGACAGTATCGAGAGGGAAATTTTTATTGATGTTTTTCCTCATTTTTGTTGAGTCTGCGATTAACAGCAAAAGTAGGCGAGACACTGGGTTCCGTGGAACCCTTACGAATTTTTAATTGTTTATAGTCTTATCTCTGGTTATAGTTTAAATTTGTTGAGGTAAAATGACCTTTTTATGATACAGGGTATCAGTCGAGCGCTGAAACGGGTACATATGTTCGATTAGGGTTATTTCACCTCTAAGAACCGACAGTTACCACCAGAGACACAAAAATATTTCGCTTATCTGTGTGCTTTTAGACCTGGCCATTGATGTCAGACCACACTGAGTTGTTACGACTGCCAGAAGGTAAGCGTGCAGCGTTAGATAACAACCAGTATATAGCTGCTGTTCTAGGGGACTTTTCGAAGGTCTTTGATTGTCTACCACATCAAATTCTGCTTGATAAATCATCACCATATTATATATGGTGTCTATATATGGTGTCTTTTTTCATTCTATTTCACTTCTTAAATCTTATTTCACAAACAGGAAACAACAAATTAAAATTAATAGTATTCTTAGCAGTTAGGCTTACATTCATAAAGGGGTTCAGGGTTCTATCCTTTGGCATGGCAATTCTGTAACAATAAAAATTACAAAAATAAAAAGAGCAAGAAATAGCACTGAGGTTTGTGTACGAAGACCATTCAAGCTCATATCAACAGTTGCTTGAAAAGGTTAAGATGCCTTCTCTGCATATTAACAGACAAATATCAATGGCAATGGAAACTTTTAATATAGTTAATGAATTAGTACCTACATGATCTATTAAATGTAAAATATTGTAATTTAAATATTCTTTCAGATATAATAAGATACTGGATATAACACATGTAAAAACTACACAGTTTGGGTAAGAAAAGTTTTTAATTTGCAGCTGCTACTCTGTGGAACAGGGAACAGCCTACATGACCATTTAAGGACTGAAAACCTCATAATACAGTCTTGGAATGGTTCAAAATGCTGTTTTTCTGCAAACTAGAACACTAATTGATACTGATGAAAAAAATGTGCACCTAAAAATCACCAAAAAAAAACCCTAATGAGGGGTTCACACATTGCCGATTATTGCTCCCGTTTGAGATCAGACAGCGATACGACACGAAAAGTGAAAAAAGTCGGATTAGTATCCTCAATTATCTGGAAATGTCCTATTATTGTCTGAACGCAGTCGTTTTAGTTCGTTGCGGATTCCTACTGGTCGGGAAGCAGTGGCGGATCTAGCCATTTTAAAAAGGGGGGGGTTCCCAACCTAGAGTAAAGGGGGGGGGGGGGGGTTCCAACTATATGCTCCCATTCAAATGCATTGATCGGCCAAAAAAAAGGGGGGGTTCCAACCCCCGGACCCCCCCCCCCCTGGATCCGCCACTGGGAAGGGTCCGAATATTTCGGCAAAGCACCCCGAAAGTTAGGTGCGTCCCGTAACATTCGGGGAAACTCAGCCGATTTTGTCTAGTCAGATTACAATAGACTAGATTACAATAAGATAAGATAAGATAAGCGGATTTAGAACGGGATTATCTGGATACACTCGTTTGGAAACGGTTGAATATCGACGCTTCCTGGACAATATCTGATTGGTGTCGTGATTAAATTATTTTTTTTACAAATTTTAATTAAAGTTTGAATTTCCATCCACGATTCATAGGATCTTGATCAGACTTTTACTAAATTTTAATCGGGAATGGTTCTGTCAAGGACGGCAGTTCGTGAATGTGTGAACTCAGCTTAACAGAAGTTGGCGTATGTTTTTGATACGGCTACAGAAAGGTTAAACTTGTGTTTTTAACTTGAACAGATTTCACAATACTGTATAGTATTTAGGCTTCATGGCTCATTAGACAAAATGCCTGACGGCTATGTTTTTGGGCACTATATGATTTGGCGGAATAGTTCTTTTGTTCTAATTTGTGAACACTTTATCATGGAATGCATTTTGAATTACTAGTTACACGAAACAGGCTGTTCACTTAGGATACATATCACTTTGGTTGAAAAGTCTCTTGCATAAAGTAAGTTTTATTCTTTCTTTAATGAAAACATGTTAACAAATTAATGGAATAGTAATAGAAGTTTTGCACAAAATGTCAAGTTTATTTTGGTGGCTTTTGAAAACGAGTTTATAAAAAGACAATCCATAAAGAAGATTTAACATTCAAATTTCATAATTCAATAATCTGCTTTCAATTTGTTACACTACTATATTTTCCCTGGCGGGTCTACTCGACCCTCACGGCCTGCGTGTTTTTTTTTTTATTGTTGGTGTAAATCGAGTTGAAATAACATGCCATAGAAATAAATAGAAATAAAAAAAAAAATAGATCTATAAAGTATTATGTAGTATAAACCATATTCAGTGCTTGACAGGATTGTATAGTTGAGTCTATCATTTTTGTTGTACTGACAACTATTAATTAGGGCCCCGCCTTTAGGCGGGTCGCCCTATAGTGATCAGTCTGTCCGTCCGTCCGTTCGTCCGTAACACTTTAACTTTGTGTCCGCTCCATATCTAGAGAACCATTATGATTTCATACTTTATACTTTACATGTTTATTAACCACCACCAGAGGGCGTGTCATTATGTATGTACAACTTCCTAGGTCAAAGGTCAAGGTAAAAAAACTTTGGTTTCAGTTGACAACCCTGTGTCCTGTGGTGAAGATCGTGTCCGCTCTATATCTTGAGAACCGTTATGATTTCAAAGTTTATACTTGACATGTATATGAACCAACACCAGAGGGTGTGTCATAATTTATGAACGACTGCCTAGGGCAAAGTTCAAGGTCAAAAACTTTGGTTTCAGTTGACAACCCCATGTCCTATGGTAAAGATTGTGTCCGCTCTATATCTTGAGAACCGTTACCATTTTAAAGTTTATACCTGAAATGTATATAAACCAATATCAGAGGGTATGTCATAATTTATGTACAACTTCCTAGGTCAAAGGTCAAGGTCAAAAACTTTGGTTTCAGTTGACAACCCCATGTCCTATGGTAAAGATCGTGTCCGCTCTATATCTTGAGAACCGTTATCATTTCAAAGTTTATACTTGACATGTATATAAACCAACACCAAAGGGTGTGTCATAATTTATGTGCAACTTCATAGGTCAAAGGTCAAGGTCAGAAACTTTGGTTTCAGTTGACAACCCCATGTCCTATGGTAAAGATCGTGTCCGCTCTATATCTTGAGAACCGTTATCATTTCAAAGTTTATACTTGACATGTTTATAAACCAACACCAAAGGGTGTGTCATAGTTAAGTTACAACTTCCTAGGTCAAAGGTCAAGGTCAAAAACTTTGATTTCAGTTGACAAACCCATGTCCTATGGTAAAGATACAATTTTTTAATGCACATTATTCACAGCGGGGCCCACAGAGATGGCTCCCATCTCAATGATATCTAGTTATTAATCATTTCAGGCTGGGAACAACCCATCAATGTAATGACTATCCCTATTATTGTTGTACACTTCAACAATATTCAAGTGATATAAAAAAAAATTATTGTAAAAGTCACTTTGTACAAATGAGCACATAATTATATTATTTGAAGAAACTTTACCCAAAGAACCATAGGCGGGTCCAAAGGGGGGGGGGGGGGCTTTCTTTTGAAAGATTTGGTTGATTGTATAGGGATTCACTGAAGCTAGACTGTAGTGCCCCCCCCCCCCCCCCCCTTAGGACGGTCAGCAGTCCCCCTTTATGATAAGTTCTGGATCTGGTATTATATTGTCAAAACATGTCCAAAAATTTTCCCCCTTTTAAGTTTTTCTTCAACTTTTAGTAAAATGTCACCCCATTGACTGATGGACAGTCCCAAATTTAAGGGTTATCTCCACCTGGGGGTGGCAACCTGTATATTAATTTGTGTAGGTCCTGCAAAAACCATGAATGCTACAACAAAATCATATTTTATGGTCACTATGGAAATGTGCTACATGCACAATATGTGATGTAAGCTAAGCATTATTTTGAATTAATTAACTTGGCATGTTTTTTTTCCATATGATTTCTGTTATCTAAAAATGCCAAGCAAGCTATAGTTATGAAATTATAAATTTAACCTAATGAACAGATGAAAAGGAACAATTTTAATTACAAAAATGTCAAGGCACAGGTCATCAACAAAAATAACTTTTCAGGAGAACTAGATAAGTTTATTTTACATGCCTTCATGACAGAAATTTTAAATGCAAAATAAAAAAAGAATGAAATTTCTGCATGAAAATTTCAAAGAATTAAGTCTATCAATAAACCAATAAATTAAAAATCCTTGCCTTATTAAAACTCAAATTATTTTATATTTCACAAAAGTAAACACTTTCCCGAAAGAAATTCCTCTTGTCTGATAATATAAACCACCTGAATTTCAGTAAGAGTCAACATATTTATACAGCTGCAGTTTCTGTTCAGAAAAAAGTACTTATTTTTATAAAAGAAACCTGTGTCTTCAAATATATAAAACCAAAATTTTAATCAGACTGATAATGCAATATGTTTAAAGGCTTAGTGGAAGTCCACAATTTGGCACTATATTAAGCACTGAGGCCTCTGAATAATTTGGAAGATTTTGCAATGTGTTGATGACAATATAATATGGATGAAGAGATAATCCCAATGATGGCAATGCAATGCATTGGAATGGAACCTCAATGATACTATTATATTTGTTAACTTTTTTTATGCACCACCTACAATAGTGGAGGGCATTATGTTTCCTGGTCTGTGCGTCCGTTTTCTTCGTCCGTCTTTTCGTTTGTCCTTCCGTTCATCTATCCATCTGTCCCGCTTCAGGTTAAAGGTTTTGGTCAAGGTAGTTTTTGATGAAGTTGAAGTCCAATCAACTTGAAACTTAGTACACATGTTACCTTTGATAATATATTTAATGCCAAATTAAAAGTTTTGACCCCAATTTCACGGTCCACTGAACATGGAAAATGATAGTACAAATTCATGTACTTTTGGCACATTCTTGTTTTTGTCGAGCCTGCAACTTTTGTTGCAGAAAGCTCGACAGGGATAGTGAGCGATCCGGTGGTGGCATTAGCTAACTTCTTAATAAGCTTTATATTTTAGAAGGTGGAAGACTTGGATGCTTCATACTTTGTATATGGATGCCTCATGTTACGAAGTTTCTGTCAGTCACATGTCCAATGTCCTTGACCTAATCTCTATGATTCAGTGACTAGTGTTATAAAAAGTTAAGATTTTTGCCTAATGATAAATTATCTCTTATTATAAGTAATAGGATAACTATATTTGGTATGTGCGTACCTTCCAAGGTCCTCATGCCCGTCAGACAGTTTTCACTTGACCTTGACCTCATTTCATGGATCAGTGAACAAGATGAAGTTTTGATGGTCAAGTCCTCATCTCCAATACTATAAGCAAAAGGTGTTGCATATTCAATGTATGAAAGGACTGTAAGGTGTACATGTCCAACTCAGGCAGGTAACATCTGACCTTGACGTCATTTTCATGGTTCAGTTTCTTATACTGTTTGCAATAGGTCTACTACATTTGGTGTATGGAATAATTGTAAGGTGTACATGTCTAGCTGACAGGTGTCATGACCTTGACCTCATTTTCATGGTTCAGTGGTCAAAGTTAAGTTTTTGAGTTTTGGTCTTTTTTTTTCTAATACTATATGCAATTGGTCAACTATATTTGGTGTATGGAAATATTATGATCTATATGTCAGTCGCACATTTTTTATTTGACCTTGACCTCATGTTCATTGCTCATTGTTAAGTTTTTGTGTTTTGATCTGTTTTTCTTAAACTGTAAGCAATAGGTCAATTATATTTGTTGTATGGAAGAATTGTTAGCTGTACATGCCTGTCTGGCATGGTTCATCTGACCTTGACCTCTTTTTCATGGTTTATTGCTCATTGTAAAGTTTTTGTGCTTTGGTCTGTTTTTCATGAACTTCATGTATAAGCAATAGGTGGATTAACTATATTTGTTGTATGGAAGAATTGTCAGTTGTACATGTCTGTCTGGCATGGTTCATCTGACCTTGACCTCTTTTTCATGGTTTATTGCTCATTGTTAAGTTTTTGTGTTTTGGTCTGTTTTTCATGAACTTCATGTATAAGCAATAGGTCGATTAACTATATTCGTTGTATGGAAGAATTGTCAGCTGTTCATGTCTGTCTGGCATGGTTCCTCTGACCTTGACCTCTTTTTCATGGTTTATTGCTCTTTGTTAAGTTTTTGTGTTTTGGTCTGTTTTTCATGAACTTCATGTATAAGCAATAGGTCAATTAACTATATTTCTTGTATGGAAGAATTGTCAGCTGTACATGTCTGTCTGGCATGGTTCATCTGAAGTTTTTTTTCCTCCAAACTTTAATTTATATTTTTTAGTATCATTACAAAGTTATAAAGCATGGAAATTGATAAGAAAGTGTTTGTGGTAATTGAAGTAGCACATCAATCCAACTGAACAATGTACTAAATCTTTTAAAAATAATTTGTATGATTGTGAAAGTGAGACAAACTTTCACCAGAGACCAAATTTGTTGAGGTTTGTAACCAATACAGTTCACACATAGTATGACCTTCAACACAGATCAATATATCCCATATACATAAAGATCTGATTTCTATTAAATTCCCCCCCCCCCTTTTGGGTGACTGGGGACTAGAAATATCAGGTCACCATAGGGCTTTCTCAAACTGGAAGTAAAACCCTCGTTAGAGTGGGGCATTAATATCACTGCATGCGGTAAAAAAACATGAATGTTAAATATGATGCATTGTGTACAGAGTTCAGAACTCTGTGGATTAAAAACCCTTGCTTATAAAACGTTATGCTCTCTGAGAGGTTAGTAGGTGGCATAAAATATTTTTCATAGATTTTATTTTTTAAATATTTCAAAAATAATATTGGTCGCTAGTAAAAAAATCTTTAGCCTGCCAAGACGTAATGAAATTTTGAAGAAAAAAAAACCCAACAAACTTTCGCTCTCTTGCTACCCTTTTTTTTGATAAGTGTAAGAAGAACTAGAAATTAATTTGTTGTGGCCTTCAGCATATCATGTTTTCTAAAAGTTTGTTACCCGAGTGATATTCAGGTCATCTTTCATTGTAATATCACTTCCTGAAAGTTGTGAATTATGGGCCGCGTGAATGTCAAAACTTTTATTTTAGATCATTTGAATTCTCGTTGGACTGTTTACTCATATTTCAGGGAACATATTATGGTCCAACATTAACTCCAAAATGCTTTAACCAATTTGCATTAATTCTTTCAATCTTTATAAATTTTAAATTTTGTGTTTTATATTAAAAGTCACGAGATTTTATTTATAAAAAATTGGGGATTTTCCCGTTTTTCAGACAATAACTCAAGTGCTTTGAGCAGTTTTCATGAAATTTGGTGACAGGTTTCTACCTATTAAATTAAACCTCCTTTAATTCTTTTTTTTTAAATTTATAACATTGAGGACTTATGGAACTTTATTCTTTAAAAAGCGTCCAGCTTATCATGCGCTCTTGGCAGTCAACTCTGAATTTTTCTTACCATTGACAATTGGAAATCTTTTCTCTAATTTAGTCTAACAGAACAAAAGAAAAGTTTCTGATTTTCAATTTGGATATCTTCATAATACTTTGATTTAAGTATATTTTTATTTCAATTACTAACTGTTTTCTGTACATATAAGAATAATTTTATTTTGTATTACAGATGGATGAGCCCAGATGAAAGTTCAGTCACCTACAGGCCGACGATTTCATTTAGTTGCCAGATAATGATGTAAGTATTTGCTCATTACAATTGTATTTGAAACCATGTTAAAATTTGTTTGATAATAAAAATAGTTTTCAAATCAGTTGGAGAAGCAGCTTTAAAAATCATTACAAATTAGTCCAAAATTTCTTTTTCAAATTTATACTCGAATGAAATGTATTTTATAATTTATATTATACAGTAATACAATTCTTTATAGTTACTTAATGTCTATAATATATGTTCTAATAACTTGAAATCAACATTTTACAACTCATTTTACCCCCTCCCCCTTTTGAAAAAGGAGGGGAGGTGGGGGTAGGTAATACTGTTTTACCTCTGTCTGTCGGTCATCAGTTCATCAGTCCTTCCGTCCCATGAATATTTTTCATCTCATTTTTCTCAGGAACTACAATACAATGATTTCTGAAATTTAGTTTGGGGGTAAATATATATATCAGCTATACCAAGTGATGCCTTTTCAGATTCATCTCTAAGCAACTTCCTGTTTACCGAACACGTGTATCATTTTACACCTAATAGCCAAGTTGAAAATTTGCGCCACTTTTTTCTCAGGAACTACAATACAAGAATTTCTGAAATTTGGTTTTAGGATTTATACATAAGTCAGCCTGCAACATAGGGATAGTGATCAGGTGGCTGTGGAGGCAGTGGCGTTAGATAACTTCTTAAAAAATTTGTATTTTAGAAGGGGGAAGATCTGGATGCTTCATACTTTGTATATGGATGGCTCATGTTACGAAGTTTCCGTCAGTCACATGTCCAATGTCCTTGACCTCATTTTAATGGTTCAGTGACAACTTTTTTGTAATTTTGAATTCTCCCTTATTATAAGTAATGAGATAACTATATTTGGTTTGTGCGTACCTTGCAAGGTCCTCATGCCAGTCAGATAGTTTTCACTATGACCTTGACCTCATTTCATGGATCAGTGAACAAGGCTAAGCTTTGGTGGTCAAGTCCATATCTCAGATACTATAAGCAATTAAAGGTCTAGTATATTCAGTGTATGGAAGGACTGTAAGGTGTACATGTCCAACTGGCAGGTGTCATCTGACCTTGACCTCATTTTCATGGTTCAGTGGTTATAGTTAAGTTTTTGTGTTTTGGTCTGTTTTTCTTATACTGTATGCAATAGGTCTACTATATTTGGTGTATGGAATTATTGTAAGGTGTACATGTCTAGCTTGCTTGTTTCATCTCACCTTGACCTCAAATTTACATGATTCATTGGTCACAGTTACGTTTTTGAGTTTGGTCTTTTTTTCTTATACTATATATGCAATAGGTCAACTATATTTGGTGTATGGAAATATTGTATGATCATTATGTCAGTCACACAGGTTTTATTTGACCTTGACCTCATTTTCACAGTTTATTGCTCAGCATTCAGTTTTTGTGTTTTGGTCAGACTGTTTTTCTTAAACAATAAGTAATAGGTCAACTATATTTGTTGTATGGAAGAATTGTTAGCTGCCTGGCATGGTTCATCTGACCTTGACCTCATTTTCATGGTTCGTTGGTCAATGTTTAGTTTTCTTGGTTAAGTTTATGTGACAGTTGTTATAAAGCTTTATATTTAGGACTATCATCAATGATTAGTAAAGAAGGCAAGACATTTCAGCGTGTGCACTCTTGTCCTGGTTAAAGTTAAGTTTATAGGACAGTTGTACTAAAGCTTTATACTTAGAACTGTCAACATAATATCAATGATTAGTAAATAAGGCGAGACATTTCAGGGTGTGCACTCTTGTTGAAATTTTAATAACTTTCTAAAACTATCCTGGATTTCTACCAAACTTTGACAGAAGCTTGTTTGTGGTCATAACATAGTACAGTATCCAGAAGTAAATTTTGGTAAAAAAAAAAATCCTGTTTTTCCCATTTACTTATAAATAGACTTAAGTTTTTCTGCTAGGAAACATTACATTCACTCTGTAGTAAAAGTTTTATACGACTGCAAAACATTTTGCGGTCGTATATTGGTATCACGTCATCGTCGTCGTCAGTGGCGTCCAAAGACGGATGGTTTCCAGATAATAACTTTAGTATAAGTACATGGAAATCACTAAAATGTAACACAATGTTTATAACCACAAAAGGAAGGTTGGGATTGATTTTGGGGACCAAAAACATACATTTATCTTGTTTCAGGACAATAAGTTGTGTATAAGTATTTCAATTACTCTGAAATTGTATCATAATGTTCATACTATTTAGTAGAAGGTTGGGATTTCTTGTTAGGGTTATGGGGCAAACAGTCAAGGAATTAAGGGCCATAAAGGGGCCAAAAACAAGCATTTGTGAAGTTTCAGGACAATAACTTATGTTTAATTGTATGGATCTCTCTGACATTGTACCACAAGATTCCATATAATGAAGGGAATGTTTGGTGTCAGTCTGGGGTTAATATCCCTAAACATTTAGGAATAAGAGGCCAAAAAAGGGCCAAAAAGAAGCATTTTTCTAGTTTACAGACAATAAGTGTATGGATCTCTCTGAAATTATACTACAAGGTTTCTTACTACAAAGGAAAGGCTGGAATTGAGTTTTTTGGGTTCTTGCTCGAAGGGTTTCAATTAGTTAGGGGCCAAAAAGGGGCCCAAATAAGCATTTTTAGCTAACCTGGCCCAAAGGTCAAAGTGAGCTTCTCTCATCACTTGGCGTCCGGTGTCGTCCAGCTTCATTAGCTTTTACAAATATCTTCTCCTAAAACTACTTGGCCAAATTTAACCAAACTTGGCCACAATCATCATTAGGGTATCTAGTTTAAAAAGTATGTCTGGTGACCCGGCCAACCAACCAAGATGGCTGCCATGGCTAAGAATAGAACATAGGGGTAAAATGTAGATTTTGTCTTATAACTCTGAAACCAAAGCATTTAAGGCAAACTTACATGGATTAAAATTGTTTATCAGGTCAAGATCTATCTGCCCTGAAATTTTCAGTTGAATTGGACAAGGGCTTGTTGGGTTACTGAATTGGTAATTTTACTGAAATTTTGCCGTTTTTGATTTATTATCTTGAATATTATTATAGATAGATATAAACTACAAACATCAATTATGTTCAAAAAAGAAAGATCTACAAATAAGTCAACATGACTTAAAAGGAGTTATTGCTCTTTATAGTAATTTTTTACCAATTTTTCGTAAATTTTTGTAATCTTTCACAAAAATTCCTCTGCAACTACGGGGCCAAATTTAACCAATCTTAGCCACAATCATAATTAGGGTATCTAGTTTAAAAAATGTGTGCGGTGACACAGCCAACTAACCAAGATGGCTGCCATGGCTAAAAATAGAACATAGGGGTAAAATGTAGATTTTGGCTTATAACTCTGACACCAAAGCATTTAGAGCAAATCTGACAGGGAATTAAATTGTTAAAAAAATCAATATCTATGTTTAATAATAATATAAAATATAATAGTGTTCAGCAAAGTAAGATGTAGAAATAAGTCAACATGACCAAAATAGTCAGATGACCCCTTAAGGAGTTATTGCCCTTTATAGTCAATTTTCAACAATTTTCATTACCGGTAATTTTGTTAATTTTTACAAAATATTTTCCTCTGTTACTAAAGGGCCAATTTTATTATAGATAAAGAAAATTTTAAGAGGCAAGAATTTTCAATAATGTAAGATCTACAAACACATCACCATCACCAAAACACAATTTTGTCATGAATCCATCTGTGTCCCTTGTTTGATATTCACATAGATCCAAGGTGAGCGACACTGGCTCTCAAGAGCCGCTAGTGGTAGTTTTCAATCAATAACTTATCTTTTTAAAAGTGTATAAATCTCTCTGAAATGATACCACAAGTTTCCATACTACAAAGGATGGTTATAGGGGGTAATGGAACAAATCATTAAGCAATAAGGGGCAAAAAAGGGGGGACAAGGGTTTTTCTGGTTAAAAGACAACTTAAACTTTAAAAGCAGTGTAAGTAGCATATTAATCTATTGTTATAAAAATTCATAATATCTAATAAAATTTGTAGATTTAGCTAATTAAGTCCTTATTTTTGTATAAAGTAACATTTGTTTATAGTGGAAAATTGTTTTAACATTAAATAAGATTCAATTTAAAATTGCTTGCTAGTCCCTCTCTCCCCCTCATTAGATAACTCTGGTTCATTTCCCAATCAATCTATCATGAAGGGACGATCAATAATTTGATTTTGATTTATAGTCTTTTTCAAAAATGATAAGCGGTTCTTTATATTGGTACGTTATCATTTTAAACGTTTCAAATTTATGAAATGATATTCGTACACCAATGTTCTTGATTCCCCAATAACAAAAACTGAAATATATTGAATTGATACATTTTGTAATTATTCAAAATTATATCAGAAACCTAAACTTAATTATAAAATAATGAACCTGTTAAAGGAAGACAATACTCGCATAACTGTTTCGAATTGGCACATAATACAACGGAATTTCACTCTTGCATACAAATGGCACATCAATATAATAAAATTGCACCTGCAATCGTGATTCATCTTCAATGATGTCATCATTCTTAATTATAAATATAATAAAAAGTTGTTAATTCTATAAATAGTGAAGACTAATGAAAGCTAACCCACTGTAAAATATTTCTTTGCAATTTTTTAAAACTTCCTCAGAAAAATGCTCGAGCCACTTGACTTTCATAGCTCATAATTAACATTTTTACACAATATTTAAATAAAGTAGCTAAAGATTATTCGCTTCTCAAAGTGTAAGAAGCAATAAAAATCATATGCTGCACCATCTTACCCAAATACAGATTTAATTAAGTTCTGAACATTTCGACATTTCTTCGTTTGTTTTTATGAAAAACCTCTTTTAAACAAATCACAAGTACGTGTAAAGATCTGACTAAATACCTATATCCCGATATCGTGAGGTAAATTTGCTAGTGTTTGGGAGGTAATCCAATTAAAATTTTAAGAATACTATTAAAATTATCCTTACTTGTGGAAAGATCTGCAATTGTTCTCTGAACAATTGGATTTTAAGATTCTTTATATTTTTTATAGCCTATAGAAAATATATAGCATAGGTAACTTCAAAGAATCGAAAGTGATGTATGTTTATCTATACTGAGCCAAAAATGTACAGCAACAAAAATATGAAATTTTATTTTATTAAAAAATGATAATAAAAAAATGGAATTATGACATGTCAGAAGCAACATGAATGTTTAGCACTCATATTCATTAGGATATTTTTTGTATGGAGTGCGGGAGGGTCAAAATGCGGAAATGAGTATAGTGTTATTCAAAATCAATTTCTCTG